>NW_027592329.1:0-57383 GCF_964213995.1 Mustelus asterias
ACAGAAGTTGGGGGAGAGCAAGAGAGACCTTAAGCAATTCAGGAATTATTCTGAGTGACAGATAAGATTCCAGAACTCCCAAATAAAATTATTTCTTGGAGTGCAACAAGTTATGTAGGTGGACAAATCATGGTTTGGCTAACAGGTTTAAATAACCCAAACATACAAAGCAATGATGTAAATCATACTGAGCACACATTGCTGCATTATTGTGGTCAACGTGTTGAATGCCGACATGTTGTCAGATTGATTATATTACATCAAGAATAAGCCTGCCAGGATTCCAGCTCTCTCCTGGTTGAATCACAGAATCCCTACAGTGCAGAAGGAGGCCATTCAGCCCATCCAGTCTGCGCCGACTCTCTAACAGAGTGTCTTACCCAGGCCCTCTGTCCCCACCCTATCCCCCGTACTGTTTACAGTGGCTAATCCATCTAAATTACAAATCTTTGGACACTAAGGGCAATTTAGCATGGCCAATCCACCTAACCTGCACAACGTAGTGTCAGGGGGACTAGCTAGGATAAATGCATGGGGTTATGGGGATAGGGCCTGGGTGGAATTGTGGACAGTGCAGACTCGATGGACCAAATGGGCCTCCTTCTGCACTGCAGGGTTCTATGAACTCTGATCCTTTAGACACTAAGGGGGCAATTTAGCAAGGCCAATCCCCCTAACCTACACATCTTTGCAGTTGAAACCTGTACATGGAACTGGGGATCTGGTATGAGCACAGTATTGGCAAGATCCAGTCACAATCTGATGCAATGATGGAACAGGGAATGTGGGGCGGCACGGTGGCACAGTGGTTAGCACTGCTGCCTCACAGCACCAGAGACCCGGGTTCGATTCCCGGCTTGGGTCACTGTCTGTGTGAAGTTTGCAAGTTCTCCCCGCGTCTGCGTGGGTTTCCTCCGGGTGCTCTGGTTTCCTCCCACAGTCTGAAATACATGCTGTTTAGGTAGATTGGCCATGCTAAATTCTCCCTCAGTGTAACCCGAACAGGCACCGGAGTGTGGCGACTAGGGGATTTTCACAGTAACTTCATTGCAGTGTCAATGTAAGCCTACTTGTGACACTAATGAATAAATAAACTTTAAACAGACGCAAGGGGCTGAACTGCCACACTGTCCCAAGCTTAGGAAAGAGGGACAGCGCTTAAATGCATATGACACTCTAACATAGTGAAACATCACAAGGCACTTTGTGGAAGAGTTATAAAGCACAAATCAAGGCCCATGTCACACTGGGACAGATGGTCAAAGGTTTGTCAGAGAGATAGGTTTTAAGGACCCCGTCAGATCCAAAGAAAATGGAAAGATTTAAGGGAATTTAAGGCCGCTGTAGGCCACAGCCACCAATGATGGAGTGATTAAACCCAGGCATGCTCAGGAGGTCAACACTGGAGGAGTGCAGAGAAGTCAAGAAGCCTGAAGGAGATTCCAGCTGGAGATAGGGAGGGACGTGGACATGTGTGGACAATTTATAAGACCAAAAAGAATTTACTGTTCTGCATTCCCCCACTCTGGAGATGAAGAGTCGAGCTCAAACACACTTCCAGCTGTACACAAACACCCAGTGATCAGAGAAATCCAATCTGACATGAAACTCTGCCACAGGGTCTAAAAAATAATCTCATTCATTTCCGGTCAAAGAAGCAGAAGACAATCAGACTGGTTCAGGAGGCTGTGAGGCAACATGATCACACAGCTCAATAAAAATAAAAATAAGAAACACTGCAAAATATGAGCAGGAGACAAATCTTGTTTGCACAGCATTTTATATAAATAATTTGAGAGCAGGATGTGGCTATTTAACCCTTCATAGTGTCTAAGCCAGCTGGTGATGGGTAGAACCGTCAGAGTGTTTCAGGATTGATTCCTCTTATACAAAGCTTTAGGGAATCTTGAGAGTTTCTACGGTGCAGAAGGAGGCCATTCAGCCCATCAAGTTTGCACCGACTCCCCGAAAGAGCATCCGACCCAATAACCCTGTGCATTTAACATGTCCAATTCAGCCATGATTGAATGGTGGAGCAGACACGATAGGCCGAGTGGCTTAATTCTGCTCCTATGTCTTATAATTCACCTAACCTGCACATCCTTGCATACTAAGGGGCAAATTAGAATTGTCAATCCACCTAATCTGCACACCTTTGGACACTAAGGGGCAATTTAGCATGGCCAATCCACCTAACCTGCACATCTTTGGACATTAAGGGACAATTTAGCATGGCCAATCCACCTAACCTGCACATCTTTGGACACTAAGGGACAATTTACCATGACCAATCAATCTAACCTACACATTCCTGGACACTAAGGGGCAATTTAGCATGGCCAATCCACCTAACCTGCACATCTTTGGACATTAAGGGACAATTCAGCATGGCCAATCCACCTAACCTGCGCATCTTTGGACACTAAGAGACAATTTACCATGGCCAATCCATCTAACCTACACATTCCTGGACACTAAGGGACAATTTACCATGGCCAATCCATCTAACCTACACATCCCTGGACACTAAGGGGCAATTTAGCATGACCAATCCACCTAACCCACACATCTTTAGACACAAAGGGGCACTTTAGCATGGCCGATCCACCTAACATACACATTTTTGGACTGTGGGAGGAAACGGGAACACCCGGATGAAACCTCAGTTTGGAAGTTTATTTGAGATCGCATAACTTATAACTTGCAGAAAGAATTCCAAACTTGTACCACCCTGTGTGCGTGTAGAATGTTTCCTAATTTCAATCTGGTAAAGCTTTAATTCTCACAAAGTGCCCCTTAGAGCTTGATTCTCCAACCAGTGGGAATGGTCTCCTCTCGACCCACCCACCTTCAGATCTTCAACCCTTTATTCTTTGGACACATGTGAGGTCCCTGAGGATTGGAGGATAGCGAATGTGGTCTCATTGTTTAAGAAGGGTAGCAGGGATAACCCGGGAAATTATAGGCCGGTGAGCTTGACGTCCGTGGTAGGGAAGTTGTTGGAGAGGATTCTTAGAGACAGGATGTATGTGCATTTAGAACGGAACAATCTCATTAGTGACAGACAGCATGGTTTTGTAAGAGGGAGGTCGTGCCTTACAAATTTGGTGGAGTTTTTTGAGGAAGTGACAAAGACGGTTGACGAAGGAAGGGCCGTGGATGTCGTCTATTTGGATTTCAGTAAGGCATTTAACAAAGTCCCACATGGCAGGTTGGTTAAGAAGGTTAAGGCTCATGGGATACAAGGAGAAGTGGCTAGATGGGTGGAGAACTGGCTTGGCCATAGGAGACAGAGGGTAGTGGTCGAAGGGTCTTTTTCCGGCTGGAGGTCTGTGACCAGTGGTGTTCCGCAGGGCTATGTACTGGGACCTCTGCTATTTGTGATATATATAAATGATTTGGAAGAAGGTGTAACTGGTGTTATCAGCAAGTTTGTGGATGACACGAAGATGGCTGGACTTGCGGTTAGCGATGAGCATTGTCGGGCAATACAGCAGGATATAGATAGGCTGGAAAATTGGGCGGAGAGGTGGCAGATGGAATTTAATCCAGATAAATGTGAAATGATGCATTTTGGAAGAAATAATGTAGGGAGGAGTTAAACAATAAATGGCAGAGCCATCAAGAGTATAGAAACACAGAGGGACCTAGGTGTGCAAGTCCACAAATCCTTGAAGGTGGCAACAGAGGTGGAGAAGGTGGTGAAGAAGGCATATGGTATGCTTGCCTTTATAGGACGAGGTATAGAGTATAAAAGCTGGAGTTTGATGATGCAGCTGTATAGAACGCTGGTTAGGCCATATTTGGAGTACTGCATCCAGTTCTGGTCGCCGCACTACCAGAAGGACGTGGAGGTGTTAGAGAGAGTGCAGAAAAGGTTTACCAGGATGTTGCCTGGTATGGAGGGTCTTAGCTATGAGGAAAGATTGGGTAAACTGGGGTTGTTCTCCCTGGAAAGACAGAGAATGAGGGGAGATCTAATAAAGGTGTACAAGATTATGAAGGGGATAGATAGGGTGAACGGTGGGAAGCTTTTTCCCGGATCAGAAGTAACGATCATGAGGGGTCACGGGCTTAAGGTGAGAGGGGCGAAGTATAACTCAGATATTAGAGGGATGTTTTTTACACAGAGGGTGGTGGGGGCCTGGAATGCGCTGCCAAGTAGGGTGGTGGAGGCAGGCACGCTGACATCGTTTAAGACTTACCTGGATAGTCACATGAGCAGCCTGGGAATGGAGGGATACAAACGATTGGTCTAGTTGGACCAAGGAGCGGCACAGGCTTGGAGGGCCGAAGGGCCTGTTTCCTGTGCTGTACTGTTCTTTGTTCTTTTGTTTTTTGATCAAATCACACCTTCGCCTACAAAACTCCAGGGAAAACAATGCTAGTTTGTGTATTTCCACCTTGTACTTTAACCATTGTAGACCAGGTTTCATTTTGGTAAACCTACACTGCACCCCCTACAAGATCAATATACTTTCTTAAGATGTGGTGCCCAGAACTGCTGAAATACTCGTAGAATCACAGAATCCCCACAGTGCCGAAAGAGGCATTCAGCCCATTGAGTCTGTACCGACAACATTCCCAGCCAGGCCCTCTCCCCGTAACCCCATTTATCTACCCTGCTAGTTCCGCTAACACTAAGGGGCAATTTAGCGTGGCCAGTACACCTAACCCGCACATCTTTGGACTGTGGGAGGAAACCGGGGCACCCAAAGGAAGCCCACGCAGACACGGGGAGAATGTGCAAACTCCACACAGACAATGACCCGAGGCCGGAATTGAATCCGGGTCCCTGGCGCTGTGAGGCAGCAGTGCTAACCAGTGTGCCACCCATTCCAGGACACAATGGGCCAAAGGACCTCCTACTGTGCTGTACGACTCTCGGTGGGATCTGGTTGGAGCTATGTATGGTTAGACATTAGTTCACAGGAGGCCTGACAATCCCTTGTATCTAAGCTGGTTCTTTGGAAGAGCTTTTCAATTAGTTAACAGGATTAATTTGATTAAGGAGAAGTGGTGGTGTAGCAATAATATCACTGGGCCAGTAATCCAGAGACCCAGGGCAGTGCTCTGGGGACATGACAGCTGGCGGGGTTTAAATTCAATTTAATTAAACCTGGAATTGAAAGCTAGTCTCGGTAATGGTGAGCATGCAAGTCGTAAGAACCCATCTGGTCCACTAATGGCCTTTTGGGAAGAAAATCTGTTGTCCTTACCCGGTCTGGCCGACGTGTGACTCCAGATGTGGTTGACTCTCAAATGCCCTCTAGACTGAAGGACAGTTAGAGATGGACAATAAATGCTGGTCCAGACAGCAACACCCAGACCCCATGAAAGAATAAAGGAAAAAATAATCCAGTTCACTCCACCCCAGTGTACTCCCCTGTCCTGCATAGGTTTGCTTTTTAAGTATCGATCCCATTTTCTTTTGAATGTTGAATCTGTTTCCAACACCCTTTCGAGCAATGAATTCCAGAATTTTCCAATTCACTACAATGAAAACAATGTTATTTTAAATCTGGGTCCATGTCCTAGTCACATTCAATGTTGATAAAAAATTCTCCCAAACTCTCCGTTCAACTTGTCTGGGTGTTGTCGAACCCGCCCTCTCGGTGACTGACCAGTGGAAATTATTTTCACTGATTTCCCTCCCATAATTTAAAAGCTGGGTCTCTTTTCCCAGAGAGAGCGAGAGCGAGCAAGTGAGTGAGTGCGAGAGAGTGTGAGTGAGTGAGTGCGAGAGAGTGAGTGAGTGAGTGAGTGAGTGAGTGAGTGAGTGAGTGATTGAGTGAGTGATTGAGAGCAAAAGAGAGTGAGTGAGTGAGAGCAAGAGAGAGTGAGTGAGAGAGTGAGTGAGTGAGTGATTGAGAGCAAAAGAGAGTGAGTGAGTGAGTGAGAGCAAGTGAGTGAGTGAGTGAGTGATTGAGAGCAAAAGAGAGTGAGTGAGTGAGAGCAAGAGAGAGTGAGTGAGAGAGTGAGTGAGTGAGTGATTGAGAGCAAAAGAGAGTGAGTGAGTGAGTGAGAGCAAGTGAGTGAGTGAGTGAGTGAGTGAGTGAGTGAGTGAGTGAGTGAGTGAGTGAGTGAGTGAGTGGAGTGAGTCGGCCCACATTGGTCCATGCCGACCAAAATGCCCATCTAAAACTAACCCCATTTGCCTGCATTTGGCCCATATCCCTCTAAACCTTTCCTAGCCATGTATCTGTCCAAATGCCTTTTAAATGTTGTAAATGTTCCAGCCTCAACCACTTCCTCCAGCAGCTCATTACACACACGCACCACCCTCTGTGTAAAAAAGTTGCTCCTCAGGTTCCTATTAATTCTTTCCCCTCTCAACTCTGCAAGCAGAGTGTGGTGAGAATGTGGAACTCGTGTGGTTGATGTGAATAGCATTTAAAGGGAATCTAGATAAACACAAGAGGAAGAACTGAAGCAATAAAGGATATCCTGATAGTTTGAGATGAAGTAGGGTGGGAGGTAGCCCAGGTGGAGTACAGGATAGCTGGGCTGAGTGAATTTCTCAGCTCACAGACATGTCAGCATCTTTTTGAATATTATCTTTTCCTGATTCAGTGAAACGGGTGTTCGGGAGCAACTGAAATTTTCAATGCTGAGATTGTTAACAAAAAAAATCTAGGAACAAATTGGCGCAAAGGTAAACAATGTGAGCTACTGATCATGTGTGGAGGTCTTGTGGTGCAGAGGGTAGCGACCCAGCTTCTAAGCCAGAAGCTCGAGGTTCAAGTCCCACCCCAGGACTTGATGACCACGGCAGATTTGTACATAACATAATGTGTCAATCTGTAAATCAGGGGGTGGCACGGTGGCACAATGGTTAGCACTGCTGCCTTCAGCTCCAGGGACCCGGGTTCGATTCCCGGCTCGGGTCACTGTCTGTGTGGAGACCGCACGTTCTCCCCGTGTCTGCGTGGGTTTCCTCCGGGTGCTCCGGTTTCCTCTCACAGTCCAAAAGACGTGCTGGTTAGGTGCATTGGCCATGCTAAATTCTCCCTCAGTGTACCCGAACAGGCGCCGGAGTGTGGCGACTAGGAGATTTTCACAGTAACTTCATTGTGGTGTTAATGTAAGCCTACTTGTGACACTAATCAATAAACTTTAAATCTTTCCAACACATGGCTGGTGGGAAGAGCAGGAGTGATTCCTAGTCAGCTACGTCATAGAATCATAAAATCCCTACAGTGCAGAAGGAGGCCATTCGGCCCATCAAGTCTGCACCCAGGTCCTATCGCGGTTCCCCTGACACGAAGGAGCAATTCTAGCATGGCCAATTAACCTAACCCGCACAGCTTTGGAGTGTGGGAAGAAACCAGAGCACCCGGAGGAAACCCACACAGACACGGGGAGAATGTGCAAACTCCACACAGACAGTGACCCAAGGCCGGAATTGAACCTGTGTCCCTGGCGCTGTGAGGCAGCAGTGCCAACCACTGTGCCGCCTTGAAGAAAAGAAATTGGAGTCTCCACCATCACGATGCAAAGCCCCAGGGCTACAACACAAGTGTAAAAGTGGATGTTGCCACAGCAACTCGGACTATCCAACTGCACACCAACACTACAGATCATCTCAGGCAGAATGGGAAAACAGGTTCAATGGGCTGAATGGTTGACTCCTGTTCCTAATGTTCCACACATAAAGAAACAGACCGAGATGCTTTACACTTTGGGACTCGCAGAGAGATATGATTCAATGGTATATAAACACAAGTCCTTTCCTTCTCCTCGCAGCGATGTAGAAAATTAGTTCCTCAGTAAATAAAATTCCCCTGACCCGCTGTGGCAGACCAGAGGCGCACATCATCAACAGGGGAGGATGAAGTGAAGCCATTGTCTGACTGAGCACAAACACAACATTCATTACTTTTGGATCCGGGGATTTAATTGTGATACTGCAACGGATTACACAACGGCAGTGGAACGGTCTATACCTCTCCCGTGACCTTTCATATCCAGAGCCAGTTCAGGAGGACAGGATTGATAAGGTAGCAATGCATTGCTTAAAGGGGCAGCACTGCATAGCCTTAAAGGGACAGCACATGCATATATACACACACACACACACAGTCAGGCTTTCCCCCTGTGCTTTTTAACAGGCCCCAACACGCAGGCTTCACTGCATTCACTCTGTTCCAGATTTTCACATTGGTGAGACACCCAAAATAAACATTCTTTTCATCGCTTCCTAATGACAAATTGTCCTAAATTTACTTTTGCACCTTATGGCCAGCCAGCATCTTCCAGTACTCACAACTGAGGATGCAGCGATGTAACGGTCACGCTGCAAAATTAGTCATTCAAAGACACAAGTTAAACTCTCACCAAAGCAGCTGAGGAATTTAAATTTAGCAAATTAACTTCATCACTGCTGCCTCAGTGCCAGGGACCCGCCCGGTTTCGATTCCTGGTTTGGGTCACTGTCTGTGCGGAGTCCGCACGTTCTCCCCATGTCTGCGTGGGTTTCCTCCGGGTGCTCCGGTTTCCTCCCACAGTCCGAAAGACGTACCAGTTAGATGCATTGGCCATGCTAAATTCTCCCTCAGTGTACCCGAACAGGAGCCGGAGTGAGGCGACCACGGGAATTTCACAGTAACTTCATTGCAGTGTTAATATAAGCCTACTTGTGACACTAATAAATGAATTTATAAACTTCTAATGAGTCAAATGGCTTGAAACGTTGGCTCTGTTCTCTCTCCCAATCGATGCTACCCAGACCAGCTGAGATTTTCTAGCATTCTCTATTTCTGCATCCCAAACAGATAATTTGGTTATCATCATGTCGGTGTTAGTGGGATCTTGCTGTGCACACAATGGCTGCCAAATTTCCAGCATTACAGCTGTGACTTTGCTTCAGATGTGTTTTGGTGGGTGTAAGGGCCTTGGGGGGAAAGCACCATCGCAACACAAGCATTTTACTTTCCCCCCTCCCGCCCCCAGCGTACAAATAAATGTCTGATAGTCTGTGTGCAGGTCAGTCTGTGCACACATGTTTCAGGAAGCACCAGCTAAGCTCGTTTGGGGGTGGGGCGGGGCGGGGGGGTACTGGATTGGGGGAGGGTGCAGGAGGAGGGTAAATTCTCCAGACCTGCTGCCTCCATTCGAAAATGGAACTAAACCCAGGTTCCATCTTTTTAACCCATAAATAAGTTTATAAGTTAAATAAGTTTATAAAATTATGAGGGGTGTGGATAGGGTGAACAGTTGGAAGCTTTTTCCCAGGGCAGAAATGACAATTACAAGGGGGCACAAGTTCAAGGTAAGGGGGGAAAGGTTCAGTGGAGATGTGCGGGGGAAGTTTTTTTACACAGAGGGTGGTGGGGGCCTGGAATGCGCTGCCAAGTGAGGTGGTGGAGGCAGATACGTTAGCGATATTTAAGACCTGGATAGACACATGAACAGGTGGGGAACCAGCGGTTGATTCAGATAGGTCAACGTGATTGGCGCAGGTTTTGTGGGCCGAAGGGCCTATTCCTGTCCTGTACTGTTCTTTGCTCTTTGAAATAAAAGAATAGAAGCTAAACTTGAACTTAAAGCTGAAACTTATTTATAATACCCACAATTGCAAATAACTTAAAACTATCTCTATTTCCTAATATTCCCCACCTGCCCTCTGAACCTTCTGTATTCAACCTGTATTTCCAATTGCATTTTCTGCCTGTCAAATGCACACTTTTTCTTCATTATCTTCATTTCCATTACTTTTGTCACCCAGGGAGTTCTGGATTTGTTTGCCTTCCCCTTTCCCTTTTGAGGGAATACACCGTGACTGTGCCCGAATTATTGACCAAGAACTGGGTTCTGGACCCAGTCAACTTCACAAACTTTGAAAGAAGCCAGACAAGTAGACAAGATGATTACAAGAGCATACAGGATCATTTGCTTCATAAAGAGAGGCAGAAGAGTACAAAAACAAGGCAATCCCATCAACATATCATTGGGTAGGGCCTCAACTGTGGCTGGTTTTAGGCACCACATTTCATTAGAATGAAACCTGGGATGAGGTACTTTTGATTTGATTTATTATTGTCACATGGATTAACATACAGAGAAAAGTATTGTTTCGTGCACGCTATACAGACAAAGCATACCGTTCATAGAGAAGGAAAGGAGAGAGTGCAAAATGTAGTGTTACAGTCATAGCTAGGGTGTAGAGAAAGATCAACTTAATGTGAGGTAGGTCCATTCAAAAGTCTGACAGCAGCAGGGAAGAAGCTGTTCTTCAGTAACATGACGAGACTGAAGGAGTCTCGGTCTTTGGGGAAGAGAATTTGTTTCAATTGGAGACACCAAAGAGGCCAAAAATTACTGGCTGTGAATTGGAGGATGGAGGAGCAGGGGGATGGGGAGAGGAGCTGGGAATACAACCAAGCTTGGTGCTAAGAATCTCGGGAATGTTCATAACAGCCACTGTGTCAAGCAGGAGAGCTTCGAGAGTAGGGAGAAAGGAGATGATTGGCCGCAACCTCTGGATGTCACAAGGACAAGCCGCTGCGTTGAAACGAGAGCGTTTTGTTGGAATTGGACTGAAGGACGCAAACACTGGCTCCTTCCTCCCTTTCTGAGCGCAGAAAGGAAGGTTTGCATTTATATAGCGCCTTTCATGGTGTCAGGATTTACTGCTGATCCTGTCGAAGTGTAGTCACTGTTTTAACATGGGAAACATAGCAGGCGATTTGTACACAGCAAGATCCCACTCACAACCATTGCGATAATGATGATCTATTCTTAGTGATATTGATTGAGGGATAAATATTGGCCAGGACACTGGGAAGAAATCCCCTGTTCCTCATTGAGGTCGCGCTGTGGGTTCTGCTATATCCACTTGAGAGTTCAGGCAGGGCCTCTGTTCATCTCTCATCCAAAACAATGGCACCTCTGACAGCGCAGCGCTCCCCCAGACAGCGCGGCGCTCCCCCAGACAGCGCGGCGCTCCCCCAGACAGCGTGGCGCTCCCCCAGACAGAGCGGCGTTCCCCCAGACAGCGCGGCGCTCCCCCAGACAGCGCGCGCTCCCCCAGACAGCGCGACGCTCCCCCAGAGAGCGCGGCGCTCCCCCAGACAGCGCGGCGCTCCCCCAGACAGCGTGGCGCTCCCCCAGACAGAGCGGCGTTCCCCCAGACAGCGCGGCGCTCCCCCAGACAGCGCGCGCTCCCCCAGACAGCGCGACGCTCCCCCAGACAGCGCGGCGCTCCCCCAGACAGCGCGGCGCTCCCCCAGACAGCGCGGCGCTCCCCCAGACAGCGCGGCGCTCCCCGAGACAGCACGGCGCTCCCCCAGACAGCGCGACGCTCCCCCAGACAGCGCGGCGCTCCCCCAGACAGCGCGGCGCTCCCCCAGACAGCGCGGCGCTCCCCCAGACAGCGCGGCGCTCCCCGAGACAGCACGGCGCTCCCCGAGACAGCGCGGCGCTCCCTCAGAAGAAGCTCATGTCTCTGGATCAGGGTTTAAACACTCAACATTCAGTTTGTTAACCGAGTCACTGTTTCTCTCCACAGCCACCTGCCTCGCTGGGACAGCTAACTCACTTCAGAAAGCACCAACCGCTCACTGACCAGATGTAAATAATCCAACCCAGGTTTTGCCATCGTCTCCAACGCTGCCCTGCTCTGCAGCTGATGAGGGATGTTTGTGTTGGGTTCAAATTTTGTAATCAAATGAGCCAAGGTACATACCAAACACTCGCCTCATTACCACACACACACACCAACACACACCACAGGCACACGCACGGACACACGCACGGACACACGCACAGACACACGCACAGACACACGCACAGACACACGCACGGACACTCGCACGGACACACACACCAACACACACCACAGGCACACGCACGGACACACGCACGGACACACGCACGGACACACGCACGGACACACACACCAACACACACCACAGGCACACGCACGGACACACACACCAACACACACCACAGGCACACGCACGGACACACGCACGGACACACGCACGGACACACGCACAGACACACGCACAGACACACGCACGGACACACGCACGGACACACGCACGGACACACGCACGGACACTCGCACGGACACACGCACGGACACAGACACACGCACGGACACTCGCACGGACACACGCACGGACACACGCACGGACACACGCACAGACACAGACACACGCACGGACACTCGCACGGACACTCGCACGGACACTCGCACGGACACTCGCACGGACACTCGCACGGACACTCGCACGGACACACGCACGGACACTCGCACGGACACTCGCACGGACACTCGCACGGACACACGCACGGACACTCGCACGGACACACGCACGGACACACGCACAGACACACGCACGGACACACGCACGGACACACGCACGGACACACGCACGGACACACGCACGGACACTCGCACGGACACTCGCACGGACACTCGCACGGACACTCGCACGGACACTCGCACGGACACTCGCACGGACACTCGCACGGACACACGCACGGACACTCGCACGGACACTCGCACGGACACACGCACGGACACACGCACGGACACTCGCACGGACACACGCACGGACACACGCACGGACACACGCACGGACACACGCACGGACACACGCACGGACACACGCACGGACACTCGCACGGACACACGCACGGACACACGCACGGACACACGCACGGACACACGCACGGACACTCGCACGGACACACGCACGGACACTCGCACGGACACACGCACGGACACACGCACGGACACACGCACGGACACACGCACGGACACTCGCACGGACACACGCACGGACACACGCACGGACACTCGCACGGACACACGCACGGACACACGCACGGACACTCGCACGGACACACGCACGGACACACGCACAGACACACGCACGGACACACGCACGGACACACGCACGGACACACGCACGGACACACGCACGGACACTCACACGGACACACGCACGGACACAGACACACGCACGGACACTCGCACGGACACACGCACGGACACACGCACGGACACACGCACAGACACAGACACACGCACGGACACTCGCACGGACACTCGCACGGACACTCGCACGGACACTCGCACGGACACTCGCACGGACACTCGCACGGACACACGCACGGACACTCGCACGGACACTCGCACGGACACTCGCACGGACACTCGCACGGACACACGCACGGACACTCGCACGGACACACGCACGGACACACGCACAGACACACGCACGGACACACGCACGGACACACGCACGGACACACGCACGGACACACGCACGGACACACGCACGGACACTCGCACGGACACTCGCACGGACACTCGCACGGACACTCGCACGGACACTCGCACGGACACTCGCACGGACACTCGCACGGACACACGCACGGACACTCGCACGGACACTCGCACGGACACACGCACGGACACACGCACGGACACACGCACGGACACTCGCACGGACACACGCACGGACACACGCACGGACACACGCACGGACACACGCACGGACACACGCACGGACACACGCACGGACACACGCACGGACACTCGCACGGACACACGCACGGACACACGCACGGACACACGCACGGACACACGCACGGACACTCGCACGGACACACGCACGGACACTCGCACGGACACACGCACGGACACACGCACGGACACACGCACGGACACACGCACGGACACTCGCACGGACACACGCACGGACACACGCACGGACACTCGCACGGACACACGCACGGACACTCGCACGGACACACGCACGGACACACGCACGGACACACGCACGGACACACGCACGGACACTCGCACGGACACACGCACGGACACACGCACGGACACTCGCACGGACACACGCACGGACACACGCACGGACACACGCACGGACACACGCACGGACACACGCACGGACACACGCACGGACACTCGCACGGACACACGCACGGACACACGCACGGACACTCGCACGGACACTCGCACGGACACACGCACGGACACTCGCACGGACACTCGCACGGACACACGCACGGACACACGCACGGACACACGCACGGACACACGCACGGACACACGCACAGACACTCGCACGGACACACGCACGGACACACACGGGGACACACACGGGGACACACACGGGGACACACACGGGGACACACACACGGACACACGGACACACACACGCACACCAACACAGACACACACACAGACACACACACACCGACATGCACACGCAGACACACACACTGACACGCAAACACATGACACACACGCAGACACATACACAGGCACACACCGACACGCACACACAGGCATAGGCACATACACAGACTGACACACACAAATATGCAGACAGACACAACTCTGAATTCCAAACTCCTCCTGGACAAATTCTGACATTCCCTTGTCCTATTAGTTATTGTACGGCTAAATTGTGTGAACAAGGGTGTTCCCCAGTCACTCAGCTCCAGGCAGCGCTGTTCACTGAATCTCCCCCTCAGCTTTTTGAAGGGCCATCAAACGCCAGCTGTCCTCTATTGAGGGCACCGACCACCCAACGATCCCACATCAGATAGGCCTCAGGCCTATGTGAACACAAGGAAGACAGACTTGCATTTAGAAAGCGCCTTTCAAGTCCTCAGAACCCACCCCCAAAGCCAATTAAGTACTTCTGAAGTGTAGTGACCCTGTAATGCAGGAAAGACAGCAGCCAAATTGTGCACAGCAAGATCCCAATAACACATATGACCAAATAAGCTGCTGAAGGCATTGGTTAAGAGACAAATTTCGAGAAGGACATCGGGGAGAACTCCCATGCTCTTCTTCAAAATACTGGTTCTGGGACGGATGACGGTCACGTAGGAGAGGAGGCCAGCCCTCAATTCAATATCCCATTCAACAGTCTATGTCTAAAATTAAAACCATTTAATTTTATACACTTGGGAGCAGGTCAGAGGCCAGGAATTCTGCAGCGAGTAACTCACCTCCTGACTGCCCAAAGCCTGTCCACCATCTACAAGGCACAAGTCAGGAGTGTGATGGAATACTCTCCACTTGCCTGGATGAGTGCAGCTCCAACAACACTCAAGAAGCTCAACACCATCCAGGACAAAGCAGCCCCGCTTGATTGCTACCCCTTCCACAAACATTCACTCCGTCTACCATCGACGCACAGTGGCAGCCGTGTGTACCATCTACAAGATGTACTGCAGGAGCTCACCAAGACTCCTTCAACAGCACCATCCAAACACATGACCTCTACAATCCTAGAAGGAGGACAAGGGCAGCAGATATCTGGGAACACCACCACCTGGAAGTTCCCATCCATGTCACTCACCGTCCTGACTTGGAAATATATAGGCCGTTCCTTCACAGTCGCTGGGTCAAAATCCTGGAATTTCCTCCCTACCAGCACTGTGGGTGTACCTACGTCTCAGGGCCTGTCGCGATTCAAGAAGGCAGCTCACCACCACCTTCTCAAGGGGCAATTAGGGATGGGCAATAAATGCTGGGCTAGCCAGCGACGCCCATGTCCCACGAATGAATTAAAAAAATTAAATCTGCAGTCAGCTTTGCTTCCTCGGAAAACAATCCACAACGTCCTGACTCCAAGGCAAGGGGGGTACCCACTGGGTGCTACCCACAAAATCCTTTCAAGTTTGACAGTTTGGTCAACGTGTTGACTGCGGTGTTCAGTTCACTATCAGGTAGGTTGTTTTGTGTTTGATTATAGTGGGGAGTTCGGCAAGGACGCACAGATAACTTAAAATGAGCACTCGTCAGTTCAAATTACACTGGGGAAGGATGGCGAGGGATTGTTGAAGACTTGTGGTCACGGAGATTCCTGACACATGAGGAGATGTGTTCTCATCTAGCAGACATAGAGAAGGAACGGAGAGAGTGCAGAATGTAGTGTTACAGTCATAGCTAGGGTGTAGAGAAAGATCAACTTAATGTGAGGTAGGTCCATTCAAAAGACTGATGGCCATGATGTGGAGATGCCGGCGTTGGACTGGGGTGGGCACAGTAAGAAGTCTCACAACACCAGGTTAAAAGTCCAACAGGTTTATCTGGAATTACGAGCTTTCGGAGCGCTGCTCCTTCATCAGATGAGTGGTAGCAGGGAAGAAGTTGTTTTTGTGTCGGTTGGTATGTGACCTCAGATTTTGTATGTTTTTCCCGACGGAAGATGGTGGAAGACAGTATGTCCGGGGTGTGTGGGGACCTTAATTATGTTGGCTGCTTTCCTCAGGCAGCGGGAAGTGTAGACAGAGTCAATGGATGGGAGGCTGGTTTGAGTGATGGATTGGGCTTCGTTCACGACCCTTTGTAGTTTCTTGGGCAGAGCAGGAGCCCATACCAAGCTGTGATACAACCGGAAAGAATGCTTTCTATGGCGCATCTGTAGAAGTTGGTGAGAGTCGTAGCTGACATGCCAAATTTCCTTAGTCTTCTGAGAAAGTAGAGGCGTTGGTGGGGCTTTCTTAACTATAGTGTCGGCATGTCCCTTGCACAATGCAAAACATATGCTGTCCGCAGTCTCAAAGGTTTCCACTGGCCCATGCTTGGGCAACTGTTTTAAAAAAGAGCAGGGAGGGTGGCTGACACGTGACTGGAACACCCATTCCAATGCTCGGTCACGCCACAATGGTGTCAGCTGTAGGTCGCACTCTCACCCCTGAGTCAGAAGACTTCAGCTTCAAGTCCCACTCCAGGAGTTGAGCACTCCAGGAGAATTCTACGCTGATGCTCTGGTGCAGTACCAAGGACATGCTGCACTGTCAGAGGAGCTGTTTATTGATGAGCCCTAAGAGTCAGGCCCTCTCGGGGGGATACAAAAGACCCTGTGACACTAAAGTAAAGGGTGGCGGAGGAGTTCTCCCGGTGTTCTAGGAAATATTTCTTTCTCATTCAACATCATAGAAAAACAGGTTACCTGATCTTTATCACATGGTTATTTGTGGGAGCTTGCTGTGCACAAATTGGCTGCCATTTTTCCCCCCCTATTATGACCGTCACCACACCTCATTTACTCAAAACATTAAAATATTTTTCCAAGCCATTTTGAACTGTCTTTCTTTTCGAGATCTTGCCTGCTGTACTGGGCTCCTCCATCAGTAGTAGGGGTAGTTGAGGGTGACTAGCTACTAGCTATTGCAGGGGGAGGGGGTTACGTGCCATCACACCATATTGGGGGGGTGATGGTCTAAGTGGTATTGACCCTAGATTATGAATCCAGAAACTCAGCTAATGTTCTGGGGACCCGGGTTCGAATCCCACCATGGCAGATAATGGAATTTGAATTCAATAAAAAAAAACTCTGGAATTAAGAATCTACTGATGACCATGAAACCATTGTTGGAAAAACCCACCTGGTTCACCTTTTAGTCGGTCTGTACTGTAGTGATTATCACATTCGCCTCACACGCGAAAGGTTCCCAGTTCGACACCAAACAGGGATGTTGTTGGCTCTTTTCGGGTGCGGCCCGGTGGCACAGCGGTTAGCACTGCTGCCTCACAGCACCCAGGTTCAATTCCAGCCTCGGGCACTGTCTGTGTGGCGTTTGCGCGTTCTCCCCGTGTCTGTGTGGGTTTCCTCCGGGTGCTCCAGTTTCTTCCCACACTTCAAAGATGTGCAGGTTCGGTGGATTGGCCATGCTAAATTGACCCTAGTGTCAGGAGGATTAGCAGGCTAAATGCGTGGGTTTACGGGAATAGGGCCTGAGTGGGATTGTGGTCGGTGCAGACTCATAGAATCATAGAAACCCTACAGTGCAGAAGGAGGCCATTCGGCCCATCGGGTCTGCACCGACCACAATCCCACCCAGGCCCTATCCCCACATATTTTACCCGCTAATCCCTCTAACCTACACATCTCAGGACTCTAAGGGGCAATTTTTAACCTGGCCAATCAACCTAACCCGCACATCTTTGGACTCGATGGGCCGAATGGCCTCCTTCTGCACTGTACGGATTCTATGCTCTATGCTAATGTCTTTTAGGGAAGGAAATCTGCCGTCTGGCCTGGTCTGGCCTACATGTGACTCCAGAGCCACAGCAATGTGGTTGACTCTCAACTGCCCTCGGGCAACTAGGAATGGGCAATAAATGCTGGCCAGCCAGCGACGCCCATGTCCCACGAATGAATTTTTTTTTAAATCACTCACGTCAGGGCAGATCTCCTAAACCTGCCAACCGACAGAAATATCAGCTGCCTTTTCACAAAGAAAGAAACAAACTATATTTAAATCGCACCTTTCACAATCTCACAATGTCCCAAAACATTTCACTGCCAAATTCCTTTCAGGTGTCGTCACGGTTACATTGCACAGGAACACATGCAGCCAAGTTGTACACAGCAAGGTGCCACAAACAGCAACCTGCTCACGAGCAAATAATCTGATTTCAGCTGTTGATTCAGGGCTAAATATTGGCCAGATCATCAGCAAGAAATCTGTTCCTCAATAATGAGGACAGGTGAGGGCCCAAAACTAAAGGTGGCACCCTCCAACAGTGCAGCACTCCCTCAGCACAGACCCTCTGACAGTGCAGCACTCCCTCAGCACAGACCCTCTGACAGTGCAGCACTCCCTCAGTACTGACCCTCCAACAGTGCAGCACTCCCTCAGTACTGACTCTCTGACAGTGCAGCACTCCCTCAGTACTGACTCTCTGACAGTGCAGCACTCCCTCAGTACTGACTCTCTGACAGTGCAGCACTCCCTCAGTACTGACCCTCCAACACTGCAGCGCTCCCTCAGTACTGACCCTCTGACACTGCAGCACTCCCTGAGTACTGACTCTGACAGTGCGGCACTCCCTCAGTACTGACCCTCTGACAGTGCGGCACTCCCTCAGTACTGACCCTCCAACAGTGCAGCACTCCCTCAGTACTGATTCTCTGACAGTGCAGCACTCCCTCAGTACTGACGCTCTGACAGTGCGGCACTCCCTCAGTACTGACCCTCTGATAGTGCAGCACTCCCTAAGCACTGACCCTCTGACAGTGCGGCACTCCCTCAGTACTGACCCTCCAACAGTGCAGCACTCCCTCAGTACTGACCCTCTGACAGTGCGGCACTCCCTCAGTACTGACCCTCCAACAGTGCAGCACTCCCTCAGTACTGATTCTCTGACAGTGCAGCACTCCCTCAGTACTGACCCTCTGACAGTGCAGCACTCCCTCAGTACTGACCCTCTGACAGTGCGGCACTCCCTCATTACTGACTCTCGACAGTGCAGCACTCCCTCAGTACTGACCCTCTGACAGTGCAGCACTCCCTCAGTACTGACTCTCTGACAGTGCAGCACTCTCTCAGTTCTGACCCTCTACAGTGCAGCACTCCCTCAGTACTGACTCTCTGACAGTGCAGCACTCCCTCAGTACTGACCCTCTGTCAGTGCGGCACTCCCTCAGTACTGACCCTCCAACACTGCAGCACTCCCTCAGTACTGACCCTCTGTCAGTGCGGCACTCCCTCAGTACTGACCCTCCAACACTGCAGCGCTTCCTCAGTACCGACCCTCTGACACTGTGGCACTCCCTCAGTACTGACCCTCTGACAGTGCAGCACTCCCTCAGTACTGACCCTCCAACACTGGAGTGCTTCCTCAGTACTGACACTCTGACAGTGTGGCACTCCCTCAGTACTGACCCTCTGACAGTGCAGCACTCCCTCAGTACTGACCCTCCAACACTGCAGCGCTTCCTCAGCACTGACCCTCTGACAGTGCAGCATTCCCTCACCACTGATCCTCTGACAGTGCAGCACTCCCTCAGTACTGACCCTCTGACAGTGCAGCACTCCCTCAGTACTGACCCTCTGACAGTGCAGCACTCCCTCAGTACTGACCCTCTGACAGTGCAGCACTCCCTCAGTACTGACCCTCTGACAGTGCAGCACTCCCTCAGTACTGACCCTCTGACAGTGCGGCACTCCCTCAGCACTGACCCTCTGACAGTGCGGCACTCCCTAAGCACTGACCCTCTGACAGTGCGGCACACCCTCAGTACTGACCCTCTGACAGTGCAGCACTCCCTCAGTACTGACCCTCTGACAGTGCAGCACTCCCTCAGTTCTGACCCTCTGACAGTGCAGCACTCCCTCAGTACTGACCCTCTGACAGTGCAGCAGTCCCTCAGTACTGACCCTCTAACAGTGCAGCACTCCCTCAGTACTGTCCCTCTGACAGTGCAGCACTCCCTCAGTACTGACCCTCTGACAGTGCAACACTCCCTCAGTACTGACCCTCCAACACTGGAGTGCTTCCTCAGTACTGACCCTCTGACAGTGCAGCACTCCCTCAGTACTGACCCTCTGACAGTGCGGCACTCCCTCAGTACTGACCCTCTGACAGTGCAGCAGTCCCTCAGTACTGACCCTCTGACAGTGCAGCATTCCCTCAGTACTGACCCTCTGACAGTGCGGCACTCCCTCAGTACTGACCCTCTGACAGTGCAGCACTCCCTCAGTACTGACCCTCTGACAGTGCGGCACTCCCTCAGTACTGACCCTCTGACAGTGCGGCACTCCCTCAGCACTGACCCTCTGACAGTGCGGCACTCCCTAAGCACTGACCCTCTGACAGTGCGGCACTCCCTCAGTACTGACCCTCTGACAGTGCAGCACTCCCTCAGTACTGACCCTCTGACAGTGCAGCACTCCCTCAGTTCTGACCCTCTGACAGTGCAGCACTCCCTCAGTACTGACCCTCTGACAGTGCAGCAGTCCCTCAGTACTGACCCTCTGACAGTGCAGCACTCCCTCAGTACTGACCCTCTGACAGTGCGGCACTCCCTCAGTACTGACCCTCTGACAGTGCAGCGTTCCCTCAGTACTGACCCTCTGACAGTGCAGCACTCCCTCAGTACTGACCCTCTGACAGTGCAGCACTCCCTCAGTACTGACCCTCTGACAGTGCGGCACTCCCTCAGTACTGACCCTCTGACAGTGCAGCAGTCCCTCAGTACTGACCCTCTGACAGTGCAGCACTCCCTCAGTACTGACCCTCTGACAGTGCGGCACTCCCTCAGTACTGACCCTCTGACAGTGCGGCACTCCCTCAGTACTGACCCTCTGACAGTGCGGCACTCCCTCAGTACTGACCCTCTGACAGTGCGGCACTCCCTCAGCACTGACCCTCTGACAGTGCGGCACTCCCTCAGTACTGACCCTCTGACAGTGCGGCACTCCCTCAGTACTGACCCTCTGACAGTGCGGCACTCCCTCAGTACTGACCCTCTGACAGTGCGGCACTCCCTCAGTACTGACCCTCTGACAGTGCGGCACTCCCTCAGTACTGACCCTCTGACAGTGCGGCACTCCCTCAGCACTGACCCTCTGACAGTGCGGCACTCCCTCAGTACTGACCCTCTGACAGTGCGGCACTCCCTCAGTACTGACCCTCTGACAGTGCGGCACTCCCTCAGTACTGACCCTCTGACAGTGCGGCACTCCCTCAGTACTGACCCTCTGACAGTGCGGCACTCCCTCAGCACTGACATTGGCAATGTCAGCCTAGACCATTGGCTCAAAGCGTCTAAAGAGCGGGACTTGATTCATGACTTTCTGACTCTGAGATGAGGGCGTGTCCTGCTGCCATGGCCATTTGACTCCTGCTGCCACTGTATATGTTGAAGCTGTCAATGTATACCTCAAGGGATCTTTCTCTGTGTGAAATGAGATACTGGAGCAGAATTAGGCCATTCGACCCACTGAGTCTGCTCCGCCATTCAATCATGGCTGATAAATTTCTCAACTCCATTCTCCTGCCTTTTCCCCGTAACCTTTGATCCCCGTACCAATCAAGAACCTATCTATCTCTGTCTTAAAGACACTCAATGACCTGGCCCCCACAGCCCTCTGTGGCAAAGAGTTCCACAGATTCACCACTCTCTGGCTGAAGAAATTCCTCCGAATTTCGGTTCTTTACTCTGAGGGTGTGCCCTTGGATCCGAGTCTCTCCGACTAATGGAAACACATCCACTCTATCCAGGCCTTTCAGTATTCTGTAAGTTTCAATGAGATTCCCCCCCCCCCCCTCATCCTTCTAAACTCCATCGAGTACAGACCCAGAGTCCTCAAATGCTCCTCATACTTCAAGCCTTTTATTCCCAGGATCATAGCAAGATATGGAGAATGCGGAGGGTTCTGAACACAATCACATGAAATGTATTATTAGCAACAGCTGTATACACAGCTCTGCACAGGCCTTGATCTCGCCCAGGTTCTAACAATCACTTGACAACATGCCTGTCTCATGAGGTATACGGGAAGACTCCCCGATGCAGAGTCACAGACAGTCATGAATATGTGCGGTAGGGACAGAGGCGATAGTGAACACCTCACATGGAGGCTGTACCTGCTAACCTCCAGCCTCACACACGGTCAGGATTCTCCCCCAAAAATTTCAAGTGTCGAATTCGTGTGAAAACTGGAATAATTCACACTGTTTTTTTCAGTGGGAGTTCAGAGAAGAATCCTCTACACTCTGTGCACTGCACAGGCCACCAGTGTGAATATCATTAAATTTCAGGGGGCCGGGCCTGTACCCACTGGAATCAGTGCGCTGAGCGGACCACCGCGCACGCGCAGATCTGTCAGTGCCGAAATCTGTCAGCACCGAGATTGGCACATGCGCAGTGGGCCCGCACTGCCAGCCTCCCGATTGATGCCAGCTCTGTCGATCGCCAGCCCCGCGATCCCGGATGTTCGCCCTCCTCCCCCCCACCCCCCAGTGCCCGATCGTTGGGCCCCTCTCCCCCTCCATTCCCGGGCCCAGTCCCGACCTCTCCCCCCCCCCCCCCCCCCCCCCGTCCGCAGTGCCAACCTCCCCAGCTGGCTGACCACACCCCCCCTCCCCCCCCCCCACCAATCACAACCCCCCCTAGGCCCTGCCCCCATCAGGCCCCGCCCCCTACACCTTGCCCCCATATTGCCCCACCCCTTGGTACTGCCCCATGCCCGAAGGGCAGTGCTAAGGTGCTCCCTGGGCATTGGCACCTTGCCCCTTGGGCAATGCCACTGCTTGACCCTCTTGCCCCGGTTGCTACCCCTTCACTCCAGCGGGGGGTCGGGCCGCTAGTTCCCCGAAAGTGGGGAGCTACTGGAGTGAATCACTCTCTGGCGGGGGGGCGGGGGGGGGGAGATGCTAGTGGGCCCAGAGACCTCAGTCCCTGGCCTGCTAATCTCATCTAAATGATATTAAAATTACCATTTACATGGTCTGTGTGCCTCCCCGCCTTGCACTGTGATGTCTCTATGCAGCTTCTTAAAGGTACATGTCACAGTCTGCATTGGCTCGCACACAATATCACAACACCTGCTGGCCCACGGCAGATGCCAACGCAGGAAAGCAGAGTGAGCAAGCCGGATTACAAATAACCACCATTATTCTCCCACATGAACGTCAGCAACCTGAACTATCGATACGGTGCTGAATAAGCCTCCATGCCATTGGTCCTTTCTCCATCCCAGACTGACCCAGAGTGAGTGACCAAAACTGGCCAACCCAATCAGCAACAGGATCGCATCATCACATGACCAATGGCAGTTGCTATGACGAAGCGAGGAAGTTGGCAGTGAGAGCATCCTTGTTGCTGAAGGGAGAGAGGCAAAGAGCAAAACAGCGACTGCATTCCAAGAACACTTGACACGCGATTTATGGCAACATATTGCAAACATGAGGGGAGCCGAGGGTGGCCTATCTTTTTTTTAAGTAAATGGAGAATCTGTCTGACCTTGAACAGGGTCACTCAGGAGCCAAATGATTCAGATGTCCGCTTACAGAACGATTCTGGATTCTAGATTCACTGACATTCTGGACAGTGATTAAACAGCAAAAAGACTCACTTTATAACTGCATTTTCCCCCACAATGTGTACGGCTAACTTGTAGGAAGAATCATACAGCACACAGCGAGGCTTTACGGCCCATCGTATCTGTCCATGTCACATCAAAACCCTGAGACAACGGTAGCAGGACTTCCTTATTCTTGCACTTTACCCTCCTTGCAATTAAAAGTCAATTATCCAAATGATTTTCAGAATATCGGTCCCAGCGGGGTTATGGTTCAGGCAGTTATGAGCTCTTCCACTGGTACAACCGAAAAGTTAATCAGAAGTTATTCCAGAGATGAGGGGTTTATCGTACGAAGAGAGGCTGAACAGTTTAGACCTGTACTCTCTGGAATTTAGAAGAATCGGGGGAGATCAAATTGAGCTATACCAGATAAAGTTAAAGTTTAGTTATTACTGTCACAAGTAGACTGACATTAACACTGCAATGAAGTTACTATGAAAATCCCCTGGTCGCCACACTTCGGGTACACTGAGGGAGAATTTAGCATGGCCAATGCACCTAACCAGCACGTCTTTCGGACTGTGGGGGGAAACCGGAGCACCTGGAGGAAACCCACGCAGACACAGAGAGTATGTGAAAACTTCACACAGACAGTGACCCAAGCCAGGAATCAAACCCAAATCCCCGGCGCTGTGAGGCAGCAGTGCTAACCACTGTGCTACTGTGCCGTCCCAATGATGATGTAAAAGGTAGATGATAAATGATGAAAGGTATGGATAAGGTAGACGTGGAGCGGATGCTTCCTCTTGTGGGGCATTTTAGGACGAGAGGTCATAGTCTTAGGATAAGGGGTAGCAAATTTGAAACAGAGTTGAGGAGAAACTACTTCTCCCAAAGGGTTGTGAATCTGTGGAATTCGCTCCCCAAAGTGCGGTGGATGCTGGAACAGTGAGTAAATTTAAGGAGGAGTTAGACAGATTTTTAATTGGGAATGGGTTGAAGGATTATGGGGAGAAGGCAGGAAAATGGGGATGAGGAGCATATCAGCCATGATAGAATGGCGGAGCGGACTCGATGGGCCGAATGGCATAATTCTGCTCCTATATCTTATGAACTGGGTCGCTTCAGGAGCAAGAGTCAACCACAGTGGTGTGGGGCCTGGAGTCATATATCGGTCCAGACTGAGGCTTCTTTCTCGAGAAGGGCATTCGTGAACCAGGTGCCCAATCCAAAGTTACCTTGGCCGCTTTTACAGGAACTGGCTTTTATTCCTCACCCGGCGAAACCCGCCAGGAAAATCTCTCACTGAGCTGACAATCCTTAAGTTTAGACCACAGGTCACTGATCAACAGTTGTTGTTGGCAATAACTTTCACTATTCCACTCTGTCGCACTTTCAAGTTTGTTTTTAGAAAAAGAACGACGGTCCACCGGAGTGAAGGGGCCTGGGCCCTGCAGAAAATAATGTCAAAGGTTCAACTGCATTAGGATTTAATTGATAGGTGCTTGTGGCTTTTGTATGACATAAATGTCAACCCAACGAGAGGGCCTTCACTAATGGATCTGTCATTAACTCGGGAGCACGCTCTCAATGTCTGCGCTCTGGTATACGCAAGTCAAGTGTTCTTTAAATGATTTATTGTCAGAGCTGTAACAGTGTACTTAATAAGAAGGAAATCAACTGGTGTTGTGGGTTTCACTCCTGACATTCACTGGAAACAGAGGAAAACACAAATGCCATTTTAAAAATAAATATTTACAATGTAACCTCCTCCAGCCCTACAGTGCCTCCAGACCTCTGCGCTCCTTGAAGTCTGGCCTGCTTATCTGCCCATGATTATAATCGTCCTGTGACCAGTGTCCTGGGTCCCAGGTTCTAACATTTGCTTCCTAAAGTTCTCATTCACTCTCTCCTTTATAACCTGCTTCTGTGACCAAATATTGGGTCACCTGGCTTGGCATCAAATTTTGCAGAATAAATCCTTCCTGTAAAGTGCCCTGGAATGTTTTATTACCTTAGAGAGAGTGGCACGGCGGCACAGTGGTTAGCACTGCTGCCTCACAGCGTCAGAGATCCGGGTTCCATTCCCGGCTTGGGTCACTGTCTGTTCAGAGTCTACACGTTCTCCCCGTGTCTGCGTTGAGTTTCCTCCGAGCGCTCTGGTTTCCTCCCACAGTCTGAAAGACGTGCTGGTTAGGTGCATTGGCCTTGCTAAATTCTCACTCAGTGTACCCGAACAGGCGCCTGAGTGTGGTGACTGGGGGATTTTCACAGTAACTTCATTGCAGTGCTAATATTAACTGACATGTGACACTAATAAATCAATAAATAAGGGACTATCTAACTGAAAGTTGTTGCATTTCATGTTAAACAGGAGGTGATAGACAACTCTCCAAACAGATCCACATCCAGCCTTGAATGGTGGTGGACAATTAAACATCTCACTGGAGGAGGAGGCTCCACAAATATCCCCATCCGCAATGATGGAGGAGCCCAGCGCATCAGTGCAAAAGATAAGGCTGAAGTGTTCACAACAATCTTCAGCCAGAAGTGCTGAGTGGATGATCTTGCAGGGCTAACAAGTGGCAAGCAGCATTCACGCCACAGAAACACCAGGCAATGTCCATGTCCAACATGAGAATATCTAACCATCTCTCCTTCAATGACACTGGAATTACTCACTGATGAAATCCACAGAATGAACACCCTGGGGGTTACCACTGACCAGGAACTGAACTGGACTAGCCATAGAAATACAGTGGCTGCAACAGCAGATCAGAGGCGGGGAATTCTGCAGCTTTTTCCCCAGGGTGGAAGTGTCAATTACAAGGGGGCACAGGTTCAAGGTGAGAGGGGGAAAGTTTAAGGGAGATGTGCGGGGGAAGTTTTTCACGCAGAGAGTGGTGGGTGCCTAGAACGCGCTGCCAGAGGAGGTGGTGGAAGCAGGCACATTAGCAACATTTAAGAGGCATCTGGATGGGTGCATGAATAGGGAGGGAATAGAGGGATATGGACCAAGTAACGGCAGAAGGTTTTTTTTTCAGTTTAGTTTGGGCCTCATGAACAGCACGGGCCTGGAGGGCTGAAGGGCCTGTTCCTGTGCTGTACCTTTTTTTGTTCTTTGAGTAACTCACCTTCTGACTCTTTCTAAAGCCTGTCCACCATCTACAAGGCACAAGTCAGGAGTGTGATGGAATACCCCCCACTTGCCTGGATGAGTGCGGCTCCAATAATACTTAAGATGCTCAACACCATCCATCCCACCTGATAAACAGCCCATCAGCCACTTAAAGATTCATTCCCTCCACCACTACCAACAGGGCTTACCATCAACAAGATGCACTGCAGCAACTTGCTCAGTCTCCTTTCCAGAACCTTCCAAACCCGAGACCACTATCATCTAGAAGGACAAGGGCAGTAGATACCTGGGAACGCCATCATCTGGAAATCCCCTCTTAAAGTTTATTTATTAGTCACAAGTAGGCTTACATTAACACTGCAATGAAGTAACTGTGAAATTCCCCTAGTCGCCACACTCCGGCGCCTGTTCGGGTACACCGAGGGAGAATTCAGCACGGCCAATGCACCCGAACCTGCACATCTTTTGGACTGTGGGAGGAAACCGGAGCACCCGGAGGAAACCCACGCAGACACGGGGAGAATGTGCAGACTCCACACAGACAGTGACTCAAGCTGGGAATCGAACCTGGGTCCCTGGTGCTGACCACTGTGCCACAGTGCCGCCGTCATTCAACATCCTCATTTGGAAATATATCGGCCATTCCTTCACCGTCGCTGGGTCAGATTCTTAGAACTCCTGCCCTAACAGCACTGCGGGTGTACCTACACCTCAGGGCTTGCAGCAGTTCAAGAAGGTAGCTCACCACCACCTTCTCAAGGGCAATTAAGAGAATTTGCACCTTCGGGGAGAGTGGAGGCAGGTGGATAACCCTGTACCCACCTGCAATCTGACAATCACACCCCCCACTACCCACACAAACAGAGTCAAACAGCAGTCGAGGGACTACCATTGTGGATCCTGGCTACAGATATGTTGACACCTCCACCCCTTCACCTGCACCCTGACCGATTTTAGCAGTTAAACCACGGGCTGAATATAAAGGTGCCGACACACTTTGCCCTGGTCCCTGGCCACAGGAAGTGGGTGCTTCTTTCTTTGGTCTCTCTGTACATGAGCATCAACTGATTCAAGGCACCTTTCAATTTCCACTCCATCTGACGAAGGAGCAGTGCTCCGAAAGCTTATGGTATTTGCTACCAAATAAACCTGTTGGACTTTAACCTGGTGTTGTGAGACTTCTTACTGTGCCTCACCCCAGTCCAACGACGGCATCTCCACATCATGACCTTTCAAAATAAACAGGATACCTTCAGCTGCACAGCAAGGAAATCGAGTCCCATCACTGAATACTTTTAACTGAAATGGTTTGGTGATCTCATAGAATCACAGAGTCCCGACACTGCTGAAGGAGGCCATTTGGCCCATCGAGCCTGCACCGACAATAATCCCACCCAGGCCCTCTCCCCATGACCCCATGCATTTACCCTGCTAATCCCCCTGACGCTAAGAGGTAATTTAAAAAGTGTTTAGACAGTTACATGGGTAAGATGGTATTGGGGGGATATGGGTCAAATGCGGGCAATTGGGACTAGCTTCGGGGTTTAAAACAAAAGGGTCGGCATGGACAAGTTGGGCCGAAGGGCCTGTTTCCATGCTGTAAACCTCTATGATTCTATGACTCTAAGTTAACACAGCCAATCGACCTAACCTGCACATCTACACAAACTGCATGGTGGCATAGTAGTTAGCGCTGCTGCCTCACAGCACCAGGGAACCGGGTTCAATTCTGGCCTTGGGCCACTGTCTGTGCGGAGTCCGCACGTTCTCCCCGTGTCTGCGTGGGTTTCCTCCGGGTGCTCCGGTTTCCTCCCACAGTCCAAAGGTGTGCAGATTAATGGATTGACCATGCTTAAAATTGTCCCTAGTGCTGGGGGATTAGCAGGGTAAATATGTAGGGTTACAGGAATAAGCCCTGGGTGAGATGGTGGTCTGTACAGACTCGATGGGCCAAATGGCCTCCTTCTGCACAGTAGGGGTTCTATGATGTTGGGACTGTGGGAGGAAACCGGAGCACCTGGAGGAAACCCATGCAGACACGGGGAGAATGTGCAGACTCCACACAGACAGTGACCCAAGCCGGGAATTGAACCCGGGCCCCTGGCGCTGTGAGACAGCAGTGCTGACCACTGTGCCACCGTGCATGCCCAACCTCTGCAGTTTGCTGTAGGTCTAGGCATCTGATTCTCCCCAGCCTCAAGCGAGAGGGGAGATGGGAAATTAGCTCAGTCAGAGATTCTCATTCCTAATTGTTAGCCACCAAAAACGAGGGGAGGTCAACCAATGACAGGACGGCATTGACCTACGATGCACCCCGTCAAATGCAGATGTATGGGATTGGGGGTGATCTAGGAAATTGGATCAGGAATTGGCTAGCGGATAGGAAACAGAGGGTGGTGGTTGATAGTAAATATTCATCATGGAGTGCGGTTACAAGTGGTGTACCTCAGGGATCTGTTTTGGGGCCACTGCTGTTTGTAATATTTATTAATGATCTGGATGAGGGTATAGTTGGGTGGATTAGCAAATTTGCTGATGACACCAAAGTCGGTGGTGTGGTAGACAGTGAGGAAGGGTGTCGTAGTTTGCAGGAAGACTTAGACAGGTTGCAAAGTTGGGCCGAGAGGTGGCGGATGGAGTTTAATGCGGAGAAGTGTGAGGTAATTCACTTTGGTAGGAATAACAGATGTGTTGAGTATAGGGCTAACGGGAGGACTTTGAATAGTGTGGAGGAGCAGAGGGATCTAGGTGTATGTGTGCATAGATCCCTGAAAGTTGGGAATCAAGTAGATAAGGTTGTTAAGAAGGCATATGGTGTCTTGGCGTTTATTGGTAGGGGGATTGAATTTAGGAGTCGTAGCGTTATGTTGCAACTGTACACAACTCTGGTGCGGCCGCACTTGGAGTACTGTGTGCAGTTCTGGTCCCCACATTACAGGAAGGATGTGGAGGCTTTGGAGAGGGTGCAGAGGAGGTTTACCAGGATGTTGCCTGGTATGGAGGGGAGATCCTATGAGGAGAAGCTGAGGGATTTGGGATTGTTTTCGCTGGAAAGGCGGCGGCTAAGAGGGGATCTTATTGAAACATATAAGATGATTAGAGGTTTAGATAGGGTGGATAGTGATAGCCTGTTTCCTCTGATGGAGAAATCCAGCACGAGGGGGCATGGCTTTAAATTGAGGGGGGGTAGTTATAGAACCGATGTCAGGGGTAGGTTCTTTACCCAGAGGGTGGTGAGGGATTGGAATGCCCTGCCAGCATCAGTTGTAAATGCGCCTAGTTTGGGGGCGTTTAAGAGATCCGTAGATAGGTTCATGGACGAAAAGAAATTGGTTTAGGTTGGAGGGTCACAGTTTTTTTTTAACTGGTCGGTGCAACATCGTGGGCCGAAGGGCCTGTTCTGCGCTGTAATGTTCTATGTTCTATGTTCTATTGCTCAGGGTTGAAGCTTCCCCACCAGCAGAGGCTGTGGGGGGTTGAGGGAGTGAAGGTGTGTGTGTCTGTGTGTGTCTGTGTGTGTGTGTGTGTGTATGTGTGTGTGTGTGTCTGTGTGTGTATGTGTGTGTCTGTGTGTGTCTGTGTGTGTCTGTGTGTGTATGTGTGTGTCTGTGTGTGTCTGTGTCTGTGTGTGTCTGTGTGTGTGTGTCTGTGTGTGTCTGTGTGTGTGTGTGTGTCTGTGTGTGTCTGTGTGTGTCTGTGTCTGTGTGTGTCTGTGTGTGTGTGTGTCTGTGTGTGTCTGTGTGTGTCTGTGTCTGTGTGTGTCTGTGTGTGTCTGTGTGTGTGTCTGTGTGTGTCTGTGTCTGTGTGTGTCTGTGTGTGTCTGTGTGTGTCTGTGTGTGTGTGTCTGTGTGTGTGTCTGTGTGTGTGTGTGTGTGTCTGTGTGTGTGTCTGTGTGTGTGTGTCTGTGTGTGTGTCTGTGTGTGTGTGTGTCTGTGTGTGTGTGTGTCTGTGTGTGTGTGTGTGTCTGTGTGTGTGTGTGTGTGTCTGTGTGTGTGTGTCTGTGTGTGTGTGTGTGTGTCTGTGTGTGTCTGTGTGTGTGTGTCTGTGTGTGTGTCTGTGTGTGTGTGTGTGTGTCTGTGTGTGTGTCTGTGTGTGTGTGTGTCTGTGTGTGTGTCTGTGTGTGTGTGTGTCTGTGTGTGTGTGTGTCTGTGTGTGTGTGTGTGTCTGTGTGTGTGTGTGTGTGTCTGTGTGTGTGTGTGTCTGTGTGTGTGTGTGTGTGTCTGTGTGTGTCTGTGTGTCTGTGTCTGTGTGTGTGTTTGTGTGTGTGTGTCTGTGTGTGTCTGTGTGTGTGTGTGTGTAGACTGTAGAGGTCCCGCCCAGTGAAGAAGGATGACAGGAACAGTTAGATATACACAGCCTCTTTTAGAAACTGCCTCTCAATCTTTGTTTGAGGAAAATACTTATTTATTCCAGGCTGTAATCACAGAGAGGTTGGAAAAGCTTTGCCTGATGACTTAGTCTGAGAGTGAAGGAAAACACCACTCCGTGCCAACTATGTAAGCAATGTCTGGCAGCCTTGCTGGTGAGGGGGTTGTGGGGGCTGGTGGGGGGAGGGGGGGTGCAGGCTGTGTCTCCGGATGCACTTCTCCCTCCTTCCCCTCCTTTTAGTGCCACAGAAGCTGTGATGTCGACCCGAACTTCTGACCTTTACCCCCGAATGACAGGATAAGATGAAGGAAATTCGGGATGTCAGCTACGACCCTCACCAACTTTTACAGATGCGCCATAGAAAGCATTCTTTCTGGTTGTATCACAGCTTGGTATGGCTCCTGCTCTGCCCAAGACCGCAAGGAACTACAAAGGATCGTGAATGTAGCCCAATCCATCACGCAAACAAGCCTCCCATCCATTGACTCTGTCTACGCTTCCTGATGCCTCAAAGCAGCCGGCATAATTAAGGACCTCACGCACCCCGAGCATCCTCTCTTCCACCTTCTTCCGTCGGGAAAAAGATACAAAAGTCTGAGATCACGTACCAACCGACTCAAGAACAGCTTCTTCCCTGCTGCTGTCAGACTTTTGAATGGACTTGCCTTGCATTAAGTTGATCTTTCTCTACACCCTAGCTATGACTGTAACACTACATTCTGCACTCTCTCATTTCCATCTCTATGAACGGTATGCTTTGTCTGTATAGCGTACGAGAAACAATACTTTTCACTGTATGTTAATACATGTGGCAATAATAAATCAAATCAAATCAAGTGGAAACTCTGGGACTGTGGCAGTGCTTGTTAAGCAGCGTGGTAACGTCAATCGAGGGGGGTGCGGGGAAGCAGGTTCCTCAGTGGTTGGGAAGAATGGTAACATGGTGACAACAGGAAGGCTCCACCTCTCGGTCCTGGGATTGTGCCAGACACATTACTCACCCAACTACGATAATCCTTGGATCCTCCACCCATCCCCGACCCACTACCCCAGTCCAATTACCCGCACGGAGTGAATCAACACGTGCTGTTCCCTTGTTCAGTTTCTGCTCACTGAGTTTATACAGACACGTGTGTTTGTACACACGCGTTTTGTGGGGCAAACACGACACTACACGTGTGACATTTTGTGCATATAATTATTTATTTTTAGTGTTTTAGTGTAGGCTTACGCTCACACTGCAATGAAGTTACTGTGAAAATCCCCTAGTCGCCACACTCTGGCACTTGTTCGGATACACTGAGGGAGAATTTAGCATGGCCAATGCACCCTAACCAGCACGTCTTTTAAAGTAAAGTTTGCTTATGAGTCACAAGTAAGGCTTACATTAACACTGCACTGAAGTTCCTATGAAATTCCCCTTGTTGCCACATTTCAGCGCCTGTTCGGGTCAATGCACCTAACCAGCACGTCTTTCAGACTGTGGGAGGAAACCGGAGCACAAAACCCACACAGACATGGGGAGAATGTGCAAACTCCACACAGACAGTGACCCAAGCCGGGAATCGAACCCAGATCCCCTGGCGCTGTGAGGCAGCAGTGCGAACCACTGTGCCACCGTGCCACCCCACAACATACATGTGTGAACACGTGCAAATGCATGTGTGGATATAGAGTGAGATTGGATGAGGTTCCCCTCGCCATCTCGACCATCCTGCTGGACTCACATGGGTGGGGCTACAGCGTATGGCGGAGGGGCAATTGGGGCGCGGGCGGGCAAGGGAGGGCGGAGAGGGGCAGAGAGGGGCTAGGGGGGCAGAGAGGGGCGGAGAAGGGTGAGGGGGCAGAGAGGGGTGAGGGGGCAGAGGGGGGTGAGGGGGCAGAGGGGGGTGAGGGGGGCAAAGAGGGGGCGAGGGGGGCAGAGAGGGATGGGGGCAAGGGGGGAAGAGAGGGGGTGAGGGGGGCAGAGAGGGGGTGAGGGGGAAAGAGAGGGACACAGGGGCAAGGGGGGCAGGAGGGCTACAGCCGGGCCAGAGCTGACAAGGGAAACTGAGAATACAAGAGACATAAAAAAAGGTGCAAGCCTGTTAGATACCAGCAAAACATCTGTCTCCAACTTGTGCATAAATAAGGTGGCAGCCTATAATTTGGAATAAAATGCAAATTGCTCCTTATTCAGGGTTGACTGATCGCGCCCTGGGCAGATGCGAGAAAGCTCCACTTTACAGTGAGAACACAGAGGGAGCCAATCGAGGGGAAAGGATTTGTGCAATGATTGAAGGGCTGTTTGTGTGTTGCAAGGCACTCAGTGTCCCCTGTCAGCTCCCCTAACCCGCATCGTTATCGATGAACCACATCCATTCGCAAATCCAGTCACTGCAACAATCTCTGAATGAAAGGAAGCACTGGGAGATTTATAAACAGCTCCCGTACACTGGAAGAGCCCTGCCTTCCAACACCACCCATCTCCAGGCAGCATTTAACCGCCACCAATCACTGCAAATTCTCAACCCATCACATCGTGTTTTCTCTCCACTCCCCGTCAATACCTGCCAGGGACAAAACCACTTCCAACGCCCTCAGATGTAGGTGGTTTGGCCATGCTAAATTAGTGTCAGGGGGACTGCAGGGTAAAGACATGGGGTTACGGGGATAGGGCCTGGACGGGGTTGTTGTCAGTGCAGATTCAATGGGCTGAATGGCCTCTTTCTGCCCTGTAGGGATTCTATGATTCAAAGAACAAAGAAAATTACAGCACAGGAACAGGCCCTTCGGCCCTCCAAGCCTGCACCGACCATGCTGCCCGACTGAACTAAAACCCCCCACCCTTCCGGAGATCATATCCCTCTATTCCCATCCTATTCATGTATTTGTCAAGACGCCCCTTAAAACTCACTATCGTATCTGCTTCCACTACCTCCCCCCTGGCAGCGAGTTCCAGGCACCCACCACCCTCTGTGTAAAAAAAACTTGCCTCGTACATCTCCTTTAAACCTTGCCCCTCGCACCTTAAACCTGTGCCCCCCGAGTAATTGACTCTTCCACCCTGGGAAAAAGCTTCTGACTATCCACTCTGTCCATGCCCCTCACAATCTTGTCGACTTCTATCAGGATTCGACTCCAGGATTCGAGGTGCCCTGTGCCCTGGGTATCAGGTTTCAGGTCTGAATATCAAGACCACTCCAAACCCAGCCCCGCATTTCTCCCAACACCTGAGGCAGGTTGTTGTTGGCTCACCGGGCGGCATCCTCGCCTCTCCAGTCATCCGTTCACGTTTCAGGAACTTGAGCACAAAACTTTGGAATGTGACTCTCAGCGTCAGCGCTGGGGTTGTGCTGCAGTGTCTGAGGTGTGGTCTGTGGGCTATAAACCGTGCCCTCACAGTGGATTTGAAGGAGGAGCAGTATTTTGGCCATTATTTAACCCCTGGCACCCCCCCCCCCCCCAAGATCTGGTCATCATTACATCGCAGCTTGTGGGAGCTTGCTGTGCACAAATTGGTGGATACATTTCCTATTTTTCTCACAACTACAATTCAAAATGGATTTCATTGACTCTGAAGCAATTTGGATCATCCTGGAGTGGGGAAAGGCGCTACGTAAATGCAGTCTTCCTTCCTTTCCATAGAATCCCTCCACTGAAGGCGGCGGCCATTTGGCCCATCAAGCCTGCTCCAACTCTCCATCAGAGCACTCGACCTGGGCCCACTCCACCATCCTATCCCTGTAACCCCGTGCATTGATCACGGCTAATCCTTCTAACCTACACATCTTGGGACACTAAGGGACAATTAAGTACGGCCAATCCACCTAACCTGCACATCTTTAGACTGTGAGAGGAAAACAGAGCATCGGGAGGAAACACACGCAGACACGGGGAGTACGTGCAAACTCCACACAGACAGTGGCCCCAGGACGGAATTGAACCTTGGTCCCTGGCACTGTAGAAATATAGAAACTAAAAGCAGGAGTAGACCATTTGGCCCTTTGAGCCTGCTCTGCCAATCATCTTGATCATGGCTGATCATCGAATTCAGTTTTAAAGTTTATTCATTAGTGTCACAAGTAGGCTTATATTAACACTGCAATGAAGTTACGATGAAAATCCACCAGTTGCCACACTCCGACGCCTGTTCGGGTTACACTGAGGGAGAATTCAGCATGGCCAATGCACCCTAACCAGCACGTCTTTCGGACCGTGGGAGGAAACCGGAGCACCCGGAGGAAATCCACGCAGACACGGGGAGAACGTGCAAACTCCAGACAGGCAGTGACCCAAGCCGGGAATCGAACCCGGGTCCCTGGTGCTGTGAGACACTGTGTCACCGTGCACCCTAATTCAATATCCTGATTCCCCTGCCTTCCTCCCACACCCATTGATCCCTTTGGCCCCAGGAGCTATATCTAATTTCTTCTTGAAATCAGACAACGTTTTGGCCTCAACTACATTCTGTGGTAGTGAATTCCACACATTCACCACCCTCTGTGTGAGGCAACAGGGCTAAACCACTGCGCTGTCCCTTCTGAAAAGAACCAACGTCCCTTCAGAAGGGGAGGGCGTGAGTGAGTGTACTACACACTTTAATCACCAACACTAACATATCCAAACAAAATAATTGGCTTACTATTTACGGCGACGAGATCTTTGGAGAGTAAATACATGATGCACAAATTACACTGTGGCAACTAATGAGTGAAAAAATATAATGGTGGTGGAAATAAATTAAAAGATCCCTCTTAATAAAGTAAGCAGATGGTTACTTACTTCATCAGAACCACAGACATTCATCTTATAAAATTTAAATGAGGGGGTGGAGAGGACAAAGTTCAAAGACATGACCTTTGACCTCCAGAATCTATGGTTTCGGAAGGCATGGTGGTTGATAACGCCTGGGTTTATTTAGAGACTCGCATCAAAGGCGCCTCACAAAAGGAATTATTTTGAAAGCGACTGATGTTGACAAGTGCAGTTTTGTAGCTAAACCGTACAGATCGCACAACTGGAATAGCCAGCCATGGAGTTTCTCCCCCAATTTAGTCTCACTGTTTGAGGTGGGACCCCCTCCGCGGAGGTTGAATGTGCACAGCGCACAGTCCCACGGAGCCCAGCAACTATCACATCCCTACAAGTGGGATAAAGACCTGCATTTAAGTAGCATAGAAACATAGAAGATAGGAGCAAGAGGAGGCCATTCAGCCCTTCGAGCCTGCTCCGCCATTCATCACCATCATGGCTGATCGTCCAACTTAGTCTTGGTGCACGGTGACACAGTCTCTCACAGCACCAGGGACCCGGGTTCGATTCCCGGCTTGGATCATTGCCTGTCTGGAACGAGGCGACTTCTTGCAAGTTGTGCCCAGCATACCTTCTAATTCTATCTTTTACTCTCGTTCTATGCTTCTAAAACTTTATCCTAATTCTTTTAAACTCTCTAACAATGCTTTAATGCCTACACCCTAGCTATGACTGTAACATTACATTCTGCACTCTCTCATTTCCTTCTCGATGAATGGTATGCTTTGTCTGTATAGCGCGCAAGAAACAATACTTTTCACTGTATGTTAATAAATGTGACAATAATAAACCAAATCAAATCGAATCAAATCAAAATCAGCAGCCAGTCAGTGATCGTTAAGGAGGTGGAATCTCTGACTGATTTGCATATCTTATTAATTGACCATAAACTGCAGCTGCAAACAACTCCACTGATGTTTACCGCTGATTCTCAGGATCCTCTGTTTTTTGGGAAAACATTGAAGGAGTACAACTCACTTCACTGCCAGCTCGCTACAAAGGAGGAGACTGGAGGCACCATTCGCCCCTGGATTGCACCCATTCCCCGTGGTCACCAGGAAGGTCAAGCCCATTAGCAAACAAGGTGAGGCAGGCGTGCGACAGTGGTACATCACTCCTGTTATAAACCAGTGCATCATCTCACTCGCAGAGAGCTATACAGCAGTAAAAGTTTAAGATTAGCCCAGAATAGTCCATCACACAAGCGGAGGTGCCTCCTTCAGAACTTCAAAACACTCCGCTACGGAGGTGGTGCTCAGGGGGGCAGTGATTAACACGCTGCTACAAACAGTCTTCTGGCTGCTGTGCGCTGTGGCAGGACCACAGTACACAGGGCTTTCAGTGTCTGGCAAATTGCCACAGTTGTACAGTTCAGTGAGGGACTGACGGGGAGTGGGGGAGTGGGGGGGGGGGGGCTTGGTGTTTCAGCACAGTGGAAAGCTGGACTTTAATCGAAAACTCAAAGCCCCTGTACTAAATGCAGCAATTTGACCTCTGCTATAGCAGCCGCACAATTTAAGCTGCACAGATTCAGGAGCTAAGAGTCACTCACCAGGGAACCAGGCATGATTATTTTCCTTGATGGCTTGGTAATATTCTTTTTACGACACACACACACACTGACAGACACACACACACACACAGAAGCACACATGCACACAGAGACACGCATGCACACACACAGAGACACACGCACGCACACACACAGAGACACACGCACACAGAGACACACTCACATACAGAGACACACCCATACACAGAGACACACCCACAGAGACACACGCACACACAGAAACACACCCACACAGAGACACACCCACACAGAGACACACCCACACAGAGACACACCCATACACAGAGACACACCCATACACAGAGACACACCCACACAGAGACACACCCACACAGAGACACACCCACACAGAGACACACCCATTCAGACACACCCATTCAGACACACAGAGACACACCCATACAGAGACACACCCATACAGAGACACACCCACACAGAGACACACCCACACAGAGACACACCCACACAGAGACACACCCACACAGAGACACACCCACACAGAGACACACCCATTCAGAGACACACCCATTCAGAGACACATCCACACAGAGACACACCCACACACAGACACACGCACACAGAGACACACCCACACAGAGACACACCCACACACAGAGACACACCCACACAGAGACACACGCACACATAGAGACACACACACACATAGAGACACACGCACACATAGAGACACACGCACACATAGAGACACACACACACATAGAGACACACCCACCCAGAGACACACGCACACAGAGACACACCTCACCTTTTTTTCTGGTAGTGTGATATCCCTAGCTATAACTGTAGCACTACATTCTGCATCTCCTCCTTTCCTTCTCTATGAATGGTATGCTTTGCCCGCATAGCACTCAAAAAGCAATACTTTTCACTGTATACTGATACATGTGACAATAATAAATCAAATCAAAATCAAATCACGGTTGAGGCACTGGAAGAAGTCTTACGTTCAAGCTATGTTCAGCTACGATTACCCTTAGCACCTAAAGGATGCTGGAAGTGTGGAGAGAGAAGGGATTCCGGTTTGCAATTCCTACCTTTGGCTAATCCCCACCACAAGAATGTGAACATCAGGTCACTGGATCACCAGAGGCCTGGACTAATTGGCTCGATGTACAAGACAACTGACGCCCAATGTCACGCTGCCCACACTGAAACAGGGGGGCGTGGGAAGACGGTTTTCTCAATGTGTTTTTTAAAGGTTGGGGGCCTGATCTACAAGGGGAAAGGGGAGTGGATAATAAGTGCCCACTCTGACAATAAAGTAAAAGCAGATTGGATTCCGATGCATTGTCTAAGACCATTGAGTGGCACGGTGGCACAGTGGTTAGCACTGCTGCCTCACAGTGCCAGGGTCCCTGGTTCGATTCCCGGCTTGGGTCACTGTCTGTGTGGAGTTTGCACGTTCTCCCCGTGTCTGCGTGGGTTTCCTCCGGGTGCTGCGGTTGCCTCCCACAGTCCAAAGGACGTGCTGGTTAGGGTGCATTGGCCGTGCTAAATTCTCCCTCAGTGTACCCGAACAGGCGCCCGAGTGTGGCAATGAGGAGAATTTCACAGTAACGTCATAGAGTGTTATTGCAAGCCCAGTTGTGACACTAATAAATAAACTTTAACTGAACTCCCTGCCGACACTGACTCCCAGCTCACATGAGGGGGGCCATTTGAGCACTGTGGGAGGCACGGTGACAGGATCGCTAGCACTGCTGCCTCACAGCGCCAGGGACCTGGTTTCAATTCGAGGATTTGGCTGAGGTGTCACTGCAGAGTTTCCGGAACTTTTTCCCGTGACCCCATTTTAATTCTTCAGAATTAGCCCAATCCCAGCTGCCAACACAAACAAGGCAGCAGAATAAAAACATTCAAAATTTAATGATTCAAGTTTTCACGTTAAAGACAAACAAACAGCATACACACATGTGAAAGTCTCTGCTTTTAAACCATTTTGTGAAAGTGGGGCCTTATGTACTCACTCGGCCCAACTGTTCAGGCCCAGATTAGCATCATGCTAATGAGGAGTTCATAGAATCATAGAACCACATAGTGCCATTCAGCCCATCAAGTCTGCACTGACTCTCCATTGGAGTATCTCACCCAGGCCCTATCCCCGTAACCCCACATATTTGCCCTGCTAATGGCCCCAATCTACACACCTTTGGACACAAAGGGGCAATTTAGCTTGGCCAATCAACCTAACCCGCACATCTTTGGAGAGTGGGAGGAAACCGGAGCACCCGGAGGAAACCCACGCAGACACGGGGAGAACGTGCAGACTCCACACAGTCAGTGGCCTGAGGCTGGAATTGAACCCGGGTCCCTGGCGCTGTGAGGCAGCAGCGCTAACCATTGTGCCACCGTGCCGCTCTTCTTCTGGAATTTCCCTCCACTGAATGGAAGGGGTCAGTCTGGGCTCCACTTTGCAACAGAGCAGCTCAGACCGCCGACAGAAATAGCAAGAGTTAAAACGTGACAGTGGAGCACCGAGGTTGCAGTCACGAAACAGGATCCCAGAACCTGACACTGAGGAATAAACATAAAAAATGCCTCAAACTGACCATAAATGTCACTCTGAACACTCCACCGCTCTCCCCTCCTGGGATTTCAACTCCTTGACCAGGGATCTCTTGACTCCCTGTGTTAAAGCAGCCAGAAATCTGGTAGACAGGAAATGTTTAAAGAGCTTCTTCCTTGCACCAACCCCTCAGACCTCAACCCTCCCTCCCCGCCTCACTGCTCTTCCTGTGGGGTCATAAGTTCATAAGATATAGGAGCAGAATTAGGCCATTTGGCCCATCAAGTCCATTCTGCCATTTTATCGTGGCTGATATGCTCCTCATCCCCAATTTCCTGCCTTCTCCCCATAACCCTTCAGCCCATTACCAATTAAAAATCTGTCTAACTCCTCCTTAAATTTACTCACTGTCCCAGCATCCACCGCACTTTGGGGTAGCGAATTCCACAGATTCACAACCCTTTGGGAGAAGTAGTTTCTGTCTGTGTGGAGTCTGCACATTTTAAATTTGCTACCCCTTATCCTAAGACTGTGACCTCTCATCCTAGAATGCCCCACAAGAGGAAGCATCCGCTCCACGTCTACTTTATCCATACCTTTTATCATCCTGAATAACTCAATTTGATCTCGCCTCATTCTTCTAAATTCCAGAGAGTATCGGCCTCAACTGCTCAATCTCTCTTCATACGACAAACCCCTCATCTCTGGTTTCTGATTAATGTGACTCTGTCACACACGGGATGACAGAGGTTCTCCCCCCCCACCACCCCAACCCCGTGAAGCAAAGCCAGAAGAAGGTCAAGCACTGGGGCCTCAGGATCGATTCTGGCTGCCATTCCAATTGCTTGCCGTGACCCCATCGGGAATGGCGGCCCGCTGTTTGGGATCGCCTATAATGAGAGGCCAACAGCCTGGTAAGAAATGTCGGCCTCAGTGTTGTGAAGAGTAGTCCTTCCATCAGGCCACAGGCTTTCAAACAACCAAACAACAGGCTTTTATTTTACACTTGCTTATCCAGTGAAGTCGTACAGTACAAATCTCAGGAAATCAGATACTCGTCAAAGATAAAGAAGATAATTTTTTTTAACTGGAATTATTTTGTGGCTGCACCACACACACACACACACACACACACACACACTGACATACAGACACACAGACATACTGACACACACACACACATACTGACACACAGACACACACACACACTGACACACAGACATACTGACACACACACACACATACTGACACACAGACACACACACACTGACATACAGACACACAGACATACAGACACACACAGACATACTGACACACACAGACATACTGACACACACACACACACACTGACACACAGACATACACAGACACATAGACACACACACACACTGACACACACACATACTGACACACACACATACTGACACACACACACACTGACACACACACACACACACTGACACACACACACACACTGACATACAGACACACACACACACTGACACACAGACATACTGACACACACACACACATACTGACACACAGACACACACACACTGACATACAGACACACAGACATACAGACACACACAGACATACTGACACACACAGACATACTGACACACACAGACATACTGACACACACACACACTGACACACAGACATACACAGACACATAGACACACACACACACTGACACACACACATACTGACACACACACATACTGACACACACACACACACTGACACACACACACACACTGACATACAGACACACACACACACTGACATACAGACATACACACACTGACACACAGACACACACGTACTGACACACAGACATACACAGACACACAGACATACACACACACACACTGACATACATACACACACACACATACTCACACACACACACATACACTGACACAGACACACACGCATATACACGTGCGTTTAAAGTTTATTGATTAGTCACAAGTAAGGCTTACATTAACACTGCAATAAAGTTACTGTAAAATTGGAATTCTTTTGTGGCTGCACCACACACACACACACACACACACACACACACACACACACACACACACACACACACACACTCACACCAGTAGATCAGGATTCCAGTAGAGTTCAGCACCACCTCAGGGATATTAGGGTTGGGCAATAATTGACGACCTTGCCAGCAACACCCATGGCCTGAGGTGGTCACAAAGACCTTTTTAAATTCCCTGTGCTGGCGGTTACATCAATGGTTCAACAAGTAACAATTGGAAGGTGCGGGGCGTATACCAGCCATAGCGAGGGTGGAGAGAAAGATCAACTTAATGCAAGGTAGGTCATTCAAAAGTCTGACGGCAGCAGGGAAGAATCTGTTCTTGAGTCGGTTGTTGTGTGACCTCAGACTTTTGTATCTTTTTCCCAACGGAAGAAGATGGAAAAAAACATTTCTCGTGTGTGTGTGTGCACGTGTGGGGAAGAGAGAAGAGGCTGGTATCTGTGGGGGAAGGCCGGGTGGGTGGGAGGGGATTGATGAATGAAGAGAAAGAGATGATGCCAGCCCTCCAGCGTCTGATTGTTGTTCACTGCCCTGAGCAAGTGCCAAGGGCAGACACTGGATGTGGGCAGCTAGAACCTGCTGTCCCGCAACGATTCTATTTTTAAAAAATTCTTCCATGGAATGTGCCCATCAGTACCAGTGCTTACTGCCCCATCCCTAACTGCCCTCGAGAAGGTGGCAGTGAGCAGCTACAACAACAGCAAGTTGTGCTCAAGGTTACAAATCTCTGACCATCAGTGGTTCCCAACCTTCTGCAGTACGGCTGGCCAGGAGCTCTCACACTCTTAAAGCCTGCCATCGGGCAGGGAGGACTTTCAGCATTTGACACAGTTAGAATCATAGAATATCTACAGCACAGAAGGAGGCCATTCAGCCCATTGAGTCTGCACCGACAAGAATCCCACCCCAGCCCTATCCCCGTAACGCCACATATTTACTGCCTGATATCCCCCTAACATTAAGCAGCAATTTAGCACAGGCAATCAACCTAACCAGCACGTCGTTCAAACTGTGGGAAGAAACTAGAGCACCCGGAGGAAACCCACGCAGACACGGGGAGAATGTGCAAACTCCACACAGTCACCCAAGCCGGGAATCGAACCCAGGTCCCTAGTGCTGTGAAGCAGCAGTGCTCACCACTGTGCCACCGTGCCACCTGTTACAAGTGCACAGGTTATAGACGCACCTTCCACGGCCATCAAGCGTTGAAGGGGGACTTGAACCCAGAGCTGACCTCGATACTCTTATCGAACTAAAATCCATTATGTGCAGTCTTGAGAGACCCCTCGCCTTTTAGGGGAAGCGATTTCCATATTTACACTCCCCTGTGCAGGGAAAAAACCATTTCCCGATTTCACGCGAGTCTACGTGGGTGTGTGCTGTGGAGTTGCCTCATTGAAGTGTGCCGTCTGACTGAAAAGATTGGGAACCACTCATCCAACCTGCTCTGCCTTAAAAAATATTCCTCTGTCTTTTGTGGAGGAGAGTTCCAAAGGCATTCTACCCTCAGAAAAAAAAGTTATTCTCATCTCTGTCTTTGATGGGTGACCCCTTAATTTTAAACATAACCCCCTCATTCTAGATTCTCCCACAAAAGGAAAAATCCCCACCCTGTCAAGACCCCTCAGGATCTCATATCTTTCAATCAAGTCGTCCACCTCTTAACCTTCTGAACTCCAGCCTATTCAAGCCAAGTCCTGAATCTTCCTTCACCTCAAGGCATCAACTCCAAATTCGGCATGTCAGCTACGCCTCTCACCAACTTCTCCAGATGCACCATAGGAAGCATTCTTTCTGGTTGTATCACAGCTTGGTATGGGCACCTGCTCTGCCCAAGGCCGCAAGGAACTACAAAAAGTCGTGAATGTAGCCCAATCCATCACGCAAACCAACCTCCCATCCATTGACTCTGTCTACACTTCCTGCTGCCTCGGCAAAGCAGCCAGCATAATTAAGGGCCCCACACACCCCGGACATTCTCTCTTGCACCTTCTTCCATCGGGAAAAAGATACAAAAGTCTGAGGTCACGTACCAACTGATTCAAGAACAGCTTCTTCCCTGCTGCTGTCAGACTTTTGAATGGACTTACCTTGCATTAAGTTGATCTTTCTCTACACCCTAGCTATGACTGTAACACTACATCCTGCACTCTCTCCTTTCCTTCTCTATGAACGGTATGCTTTGTCTGTATAGTGCGCAAGAAATAATACTTTTCACTGTATATTAATACATGTGACAATAATAAATCAAATCAAAAATCAAAATCAAATCAAATAGGCCTTATTCCAGTCGAGGGGTTCTCCAAATACTAATCTATAATCTGGTGTGAACCTGCTCTTCATAAACTGGTCACAAGCGATGCCTCAGGATTTGGCTGACTGAGTACTTGAGGAATTTGAGCAGGGACAGAGTCATCCCAAGGCTGCGATTCAGTGAACAAGCGCTGAATAAAAGATTGATTGATTGCGCAAAGGTGTCACTTTCTCAGCATTTCCAGGATGCCAGTCGACAGGCGAAACTTTGTGCCTTCCCCACAGGTTAATAATCCCGATGCTAGTCTCCCGCTGCTGATTTGGAGTGCACGCTTTTACAGAGTTGGAAGTGCGTTGAGGAGTTTAAGACACATTAGCCTCAAAGAACACAGAAAATTACAACACAGGAACAGGCCCTTCGGCCCTCCAAGCCTGCACCGGCCATGCTGCCCAACGGAACTAAAACCCCCCACCCTTCCGGGGACCATATCCCTCTATTCCCATCCTATTCATGTATTTGTCCAGATGCCCCTTAAAACTCATTATCGTATCTGCTTCCACTATCTTTCTTGGCAGCGAGTTCCAGGCACCCATCACCCTCTGTATAAAAAACTTGCCTCGTACATCTCCTTTAAAACTTGATCCTCGCACCTTAAACCTATGCCCCCTAGTAATTGACTCTTTCACCCTGGGAAAAAGCTTCTGACTATCCACTCTGTCCATGCCCCTCATAATCTTGTAGACTTCTATCAGGTCTCCCCTCAACCTCCGTCGCTCCAGTGAGAACAAACCAAGTTTCTCCAACCTCTCCTCATAGCTAATCCCTCCATATCAGGCAACATCCTGGTAAATCTTTTCTGTAACCCTCTCCAAAGCCTCCACATCCTTCTGGTAGTGTGGCGGCCAGAATTGAACACTTTCTTCCAAGTGCGGCCTAACTAAGGTTCTATAAAGCTGCAACATGACTTGCCAATTTTTAAACTCAATGCCCCGGCCAACGAAGGCAAGCATGCCGTATGTCTTCTTGACTACCTTCTCCAGCTGCATTGCCACTTTCACTAACTTTATTTCACCAACAGTTTCTTCTTCAGAATGATAATGGGCTAAACGTAGTGTTTTGGTCTTGTGGCATAGTGGTTAGTATCCCTGTCTCTGAGTCAGAAGTGCTGGGTTCGATTCCCACCCCAGGACTTGATGGCCAAGGAAGGTGCATTCATTACGCGGCCAAACAGGTTGAGTTTCAACCTATAGATCCTTCCAAACACGCCAATGGCTGGTGGTAAGAGTGGGAGAGACTCCTGGTCAGCCATGCTTGATGTGGAGTGGCGCCCCTCAAGCTATAAGCCCCTGGCGACAGACTGGCAACCTGTTCCGGGAATTACTAGCTAAGGAAACAAGACGAAAGTCAGCATTAGTGCCACCACTGGGTGCGGGAAGAGAATTGGAATATTATGGACTTGGCTTATAGAGAAGAGTGTAGAAAATTAAACAGTTTGCCCAATTGAGGCATTTAAGATGATCGAAGTTTTGACAGTATGATTGAGAGAATCTACGTCCTGAAGTTGAAACTTTAAAACAGGAGTCCAGATTTCAATCAGCCACTATCTGATTGTGTGGGAAAACTGGCCTGAGGGCAAACCACCTCTTCCTGGTCTTAGGATGTAAAAACCCATCTGACCAATGAAGGTCCTTTAAGTGAAGGAAATTTGCCGTCTGGGCTCAGTCTGGGCCTGTATGTAGCTCCAGGCCCACACCAGAATGGTTCAACTTCCACACTGATACATTTAAAGAGCAAGAAATAGAAGGATCGAGTGAGAGAGTTAGAGGGCGCAATGGAGGTTCACATGGGGTATGAGGACCAGTATAAGCTAGTCGGGTCGAATGGCCTCTTTCAGTGCTGTGAACTCTCTGCAACACAGGGCATTACAACCAAAGCAACTTCTTCCATTGACTCCCGTTTCATAGAATCCCTACAGTGCAGAAGGACATCATTCGGCCCATCGAGTCTGCACCGACAACAATTCCATCTCGGCCCTATTCCTGTAGTCCCACATATTTACCCCACTAATCCCTCTAACCTCAGCAACTCGGGGCACTAAGGGGCGATTTAGCATGACTGTGGGAGGAAACTGGAGCACCCGGAGGAAACCCACGCAGACACGGGGAGAATGTGCAAACTCCGCACAGTCATCCAAGCCGGGAACTGAACCTGGGTCCCTGGCGCTGTGAGGCAGCAGTGCTAACCACTGTGTCACCCGTGCCGTTCTGTCACAAAGGACTCCGCCACGCAGTGAAACATTTCGATAACAATGGGCAGCAGGGACAATGGTGGACTTTTACCAGCTTGGTTAGACTGAGTGCCGCAAATCTGTCATTCTGGTTACCGGGATTCCGCACCAAGCCACTGAAAAGATGAATCTCTCTCTGCAGGTTAACCTTATCAGAATGAACTCAGCATGTGGACACACACATTATTCAGAGAGACTAGATAACCAGTGAACTAGACAGAGATAGGAGCCATCATGGAGCAGTAATCTCATTAAGTGGGGTCAAATGATGTCAAAATATCAAGAACAAAAAAGTGATTCATTTACCATTGGAACCCCGTGATTAGATTATGGTATTCCACTGACAACCATCTAATATCACTTACAATACTTGAAGGTTGGTTAATTTTTAATAAATGGCACTCAACCAGCCTCGCGATCAATAACACAAGTACCTGCCTCCAAACTGCGGCCATCGGGTGATACAAGGTTACTCGCGACAACCGCACATTCATCTCCCTCGATGTGGGTACCTGGCCAAACGGACCAGGAGGGGTGAATCCTTAGTGTGGGCTGAGTTAGCTGACCTTCAGCAGGAAACTACTGGTTACTCTATCAGTCGGGGTAAATTGACAGGGAGTGTGAGGCGGCATGGTGGCACATTGGGTTAGCACTGCTGCCTCACAGCGCCAGGGACCCGGGTTCGATTCCCGGCTTGGGTCACTGTCTGTGCAGAGTCTGCATGTTCTCCCCGTGTCTGCGTGGGTTTCCTCTGGGTGCTCCGGTTTCCTCCCACAGTCCCAAAGACATGCTGGTTAGGTGCATTAGCCATGCTAAATTCTCCCTCAGTGTACCCGAACAGGCGCCGGAGTGTGGCAACTAGGGGATTTTCACTTCATTGCAGTGTTAATGCAAGCCTACTTGTGACACTAATAAATAAACTTTAAACTCTTGGTCAAACAGTTCGGTTGATGCTCACAGGTGAGCAAGATGGCCAGTCAGGAAAAGTGGGGTACAGTCAAGAAAGTCACGATCTAAGCCCCTTCTTATGGGTGGCACAGTGGTTAGTACTGCTGCTTCACAGTGCCAGGGACCCGGGTTCAATTCCGGCCTCAGGTCACTGTCTGTGTGAAGTTTGCACATCCTCCCTGCGTCTGAGTGGGTTTCCTCCGGGTGCTCCGGTTTTCTCCCACACACCAAAGACGTGCTAGTTAGGTTAATTGGCTGTGCTAAATTGACCCTAGTGTCAGGGGATTAGCAGGGTGAATGTGTGGGGTTACGGGAATATGGCCTGGGTGGGACTGTGGTCAGGGCAGACTTGATGGGCTGAATGGCCTCCTTCTGCAATGTAGGGATTCTATGATTCTATACAACAAAACAGCTCATTGCTCCTTACAAGCCAAAACACAATGGAGCTTGAGTTTCCCCACCGAATTGTCTAATTGTCATAACCAAATTCAAAGAACAAAGAACAGTACAGCGCAGGAGCAGGCCCTTCGGCCCGCCAAGCGTGCATCGATCACGTTGTCCTTTCAAGACCAACCATCTATTCCCCACCTGTTCATGTGCCTATCCAGGTAAGTCTTAAATGTCGCTAACGTGTCTGCCTCAACCACCTCACTTGGCAGTGCATTCCAGGCCCCCACCACCCTCTGTGTAAAAAGCTTCCCCTGCGTATCTCCACTGAATCTGCCCCCCCCCCGCCCCGCCCCCGCCCCGCCCTTACCTTGAACTTGTGCCCCCCCCCTTGTAATTGTCATTTCTGCCCTGGGGAGAAGCTTCTAACTGTTCACCTTATCTACCTGTGCAACCTTGAGGTCAATCTTAGCCGAAGAAAAATCCGAGCAGACGGCTGGACGTGAACCTGGTCTTCTGTAACTCGCCACCACCACCGCAGTTAGTCATTCTGACCGGACTGTGCAACCTGGCAAACTTACAAGGTGATTAATGGGCTGCCATTCGTTTTGTTTATGTGCATCTGTCGACAATGAATGGCCTTGTTAAGCTGCTCTTTTCAAGCAAATTATAGGTTACAATCAGTCTGCAGCCACAACACGTACTGAACTATACTTAACAGCAAGTTAACAAAATAACAAGTCTTCACTTTATACTGGCCCCTTCTTTCAATCACTGAACATCAGATAGCATGATGTGCACTGACATAGGATCACAATATGGGTACATAGACCGGAAAAGGAGGCCCTTTGGTTCATCAGGACTGTGCTAGCTTTCCGTGAGAGCAACCCGCCTGGTCCCGCACCCCCGCCTTCCCCATTACCCTGCAATTTTCTTCTTTTCCAATAATTATCCAATTCTCTTTTGAAAGCCACAATTGAATCTGCCTCCACCACGCCCCAGATCCTAACCAGTCGCGACGTAAAAACGTTATTTCACCACTGCTTCTTTCGTCAATCACTTTAACACTGCCTCTACCCACACATCAATAGTAACAGTTTCTCTCTATCTCAAGTTTAAAGTTCATTTATACAACAGAGACACAGTACAGGAAAGAGATAGAGAATCTGGTGAACTGGTGCGTCAACAATAATCTCTCCCTCAATGTCAACAAAACGAAGGAGATTGTCATCGACTTCAGGAAGCAAAGTGGAGAACATGCCCCTGTCTACATCAATGGGGACGCTGTAGGAATGGTCGAAAGCTTTAAGTTTTTAGGTGTCCAGATCACCAACAACCTGTCCTGATCCCCCCATGCCGACTCTATAGTTAAGAAAGCCCACCAATGCCTCTACTTTCTCAGAAGATTAAGGAAATTTGGCATGTCAGCTACGACTCTCACCAGCTTTGACAGATGCACCATAGAAAACAGTCTTTCTGGTTGTATCACAGCTTGGTATGGCTCCTGCTCTGCCCAAGACTGCAAGAAACTACAAAAGGTCGTGAATGTAGCCCAATCCATCATGCAAACCAGCCTCCCATCCATTGACTCTGTCTACACTTCCCGCTGCCTCAGCAAAGCAGCCAGCATAATTAAGGACCCCATGCACCCCAGACATTCTCTCTTCCACCTTCTTCGGGAAAAAGATACAAAAGTCTGAGGTCACGTACCAACTGACTCAAGAACAGCTTCTTCCCTGCTGCTGTCAGACTTTTGAATGGACCTACCTTGCATTAAGTTGACCTTTCTATACACCCTAGCTATGACTGTAACGCTACACTCTGCACTCTCTTGCTTCCTTCTCTATGAATGGTATGCTTTGTCTGTATTGTGCGCAAGAAACAATACTTTTCACTGTATGTTAATACATGTGACAACAATAAATCAAATCAAATAAGAGGAACTCAACTGCCTGTCTGCAATTCAACTGAAGAGCTGCCACCTCTAAACACCTAAAGAGGGCAAGAGCCTGCCAGCTTAGAATATCTCTTAAGAAAACTCTCCACCTATCTAACGAAGAGTACCAAAATCATAAAGAGTTTACAGACAGCGGAATCGACAGAAGAACTCCAAAGGTTTTCCAAAGCCAAAACACCTGGTTGTATATTTTTGAGAGTGACTAAATTTCTATCATTATTATTTTTTGGGGGTAAGGGCGGCACGGTAGCACAGTGGTTGGCACGGTACCACAGCGGTTAGCACTGCTGCTTCACAGCTCCAGGGACCTGGGTTCGAATCCCGGCTCGGGTCACTGTCTGTGTGGAGTTTGCACATTCTCCCTGTGTCTGCGTGGGTTTCCTCCGGGTGCTCCCGTTTCCTCCCACAGTCCAAAGATGTGCGGGCGAGGTTGATTGGCCATTCTAAATTGACCCTTTGTGGCCCAGGATGCATAAGTTAGAGGGATTAGTGGGTAAATATGTAGGGATATGGGGATAGGGCCTGGGTGGGATTGTGGTTGGTGCAGACTCAATGGGCCAAATGGCCTCTTTCTGCACTGTAGGATTCTATGGATTCTATGTAATGAATGAACCTTGTATTTATTTGAACAGCATTCCAGTAGTATCTTACTTTAACTAAACAAGTAATATAAAGTTCCTGGTTGGTTAAATCAATAACTTGTTAATTGTTCACTTAAAGTGAGTGTCAGGTCTTTCTGTTAATGAACCTCTAAACGTGAATGAAGAACAGTTCACACCTTCCCAAACACTTTTCGCAGATTACGAAGCAAAGCATTTCTCTTTGGGGGATTCGGTGTGGCTTCTCAAAAGGAGATCAACCTCTGCCTTGTAACAATAGCTCTGAAGAAGTCATCCACACTCAAAACATTAACTCTGCTTCTATCTCCAAAAGTGCTGCCAGAATCCAAAGATGTACATGCGAGCCATGCCCCATAGTGTCAGGGGGATTAGCAGGGTAAATATGTAGGGTTTGGGGGATAGGGCCTGGGTGGGATTGTTGTAGGTACAGGTTCAAAGGGCTGAATGGCCTACTTCTGCACTGTAGGGATTCTATGATTCTAAGGTTTAAGGTGAGAGGGGAGAGATACAAAAGTGTCCAGAGGGGCAATTTGTTCACACAGAGGGTGGTGAGTGTCTGGAACAAGCTGCCAGAGGTAGTAGTAGAGGCGGGTACAATTTTGTCTTTTAAAAAGCATTTAGACAGTTACATGGGTAAGATGGGTAGAGAGGGATATGGGCCAAACGCAGGCAATTGGGGCTAGCTTAGGGGTTTTTAAAAAAAAGGGTGGCATGGACAAGTTGGGCCGAAGGGCCTGTTTCCATGCTGTATACCTCAATGACTCTATAACTGCTGAGCCCATAATTTTCTGTTTTTAAGCGATTTAATGGCAATCCCTTGATCAGCAGCAGGTAATGCGATTGATTGTTAAGGGAATGTCTATTAATGACATTCAAACTGATATGAGATATTGACTCAAAGTGAAGGGAATGCATTCATTAAGAATCCCAGTGTGGTCAATACCCATCGCATTGCTGTGTCAGGTGAAGAATGGCTTTGTGATCTGCTTGTGACCCAACCATGTTGCTGAGAAGGTGCATTTTAGTGAGGCTAAGGGAAAGGATATTGAACCATGTTTCCCCACGCCCTTTCCTTTCAGTGCATTCACTGAAATTTGAACGTCGCTGGCTCCTGCAGCATTTATTGCTTGTCCGTGGTTACCTTTGAGAAGGTGGTGGTGAGCTGGCTTCTTGAGCCGCTGCAGTCCCTGAGGTCTAGGTACACCCATGGTGCTTTCATAGATATTCATAGATCCTACAGTGCAGATCCTACAGGGCCATTTGGCCCATCGAGTCTGCACCAACCACAATCCAACCCAGGCCCTATCTCCCCATGCACTTACACTAGCTAGTCCCCCTGACACTCAGGGGCAATTTATCATTGGCCAATCAACCTAACCCGCACACCTTTGGAGTGTGGGAGGAAACCGGAGCACCCGGAGGAAACCCATGCAGACATGGGGAGAATGTGCAAACTCCACACAGACAGTGACCTGAGGCTGGAATTGAACCCGGGTCCCTGGCGCTGTGAGGCAGCAGTGCTAACCACTGTGCCACCGTGCTGTTAGGGATGGAGTTCCAGGATTCTGACCCAGCGACCATGAAAGAACGGCCGATATATTTCCTCGTCAGGATGGTGTGTGACTTGGAGGGGAACTATCAGGTGGGGGTGTTCCCAGGTATCAGCTGCCCTTCTCCTCCTGGATGAATCATAGAATCATAGAATCCCTACAGTGCAGAAGGAGGCCATTCGGCCCATCGAGTCTGCACCGACCACAATCCCACCCAGGCCCTACCCCCACATATTTTACCCGCGAATCCCTCTAACCTACGCATCTCAGGACTCTAAGGGGCAATTTTTAACCTGGCCAATCAACCTAACCCGCACATCTTTGGACTGTGGGAGGAAACCGGAGCACCCGGAGGAAACCCACGCAGACACGAGGAGAATGTGCAAACTCCACACAGACAGTGACCCGAGCCGAGAATCGAACCCGGGACCCTGGAGCTGTGAAGCTGCAGTGCTAACCCACTGTGCTACCGTGTGGTAGAGGTCGCAAGTTCAGTATCACAGTGCAATTATAGATGAGACCATCGCCACAGGGAAATCACTGGAGCCAGTAGGTTAGACAATTTACAAATCAAATTTGAATTGCTACCACAACTTTTCTAACTGTGGAAGTCATACAATGATCTGTTCTCAAACATGTCATGGCTCCACATCTGGAAACCCTGGTTACAACATATAAATAACAACTATTATACAACTAATAACAACAGGAGCAACCTGAGGATGTTCCCTATTGTTAGGGAGCATCCTCAGGTTATTTTAATAAAAGCTTGTACAAGATTACACATTGTTGGTACTCTGCATAATTAATCCAGACCTCTGGATTTCAGTTCCAGTAACAACAACCACTGCATTGCTGCACCGACTCACAACTCCAAAACTCACAACTTGCTGGACTTTATAAATTCCCCGGTCAAATCAGTCGCGAGATGGCAACAGTCAAAAACTTTGCAAAAGACAAAACACAGGATGTTACTAGGATGCGACCGGGACTTGATGGTGTGAGTTATAAGGAGAGGCTGGATAGACTGGGACTTTTTAAAAGAAGGCCATTGGATCAGAGGCCACGTGACAGCTATTTCAGGAAGTAAAGATTTCAAAAACTGATGAGTGTCGATGCAATAGCAGCATTAACAGAAATATGATTGATCCCACTTATTGAGGGAAAGGAATTATTGGGTGAAGGAGGAATTCGGGATTTAAGGAGGTGCAGTTAGTGGGAGAGGTCTCGGAATGGTTTCGCTCAGAAAGTTACAGACACGCTTTAAATTACAACTTCATATAAAAATAAGCATATATATACACACTTACACACATGCCATGCTTCAAGTCCAGCATCCCTCCCACTCGAATCATACAATGCAAGCACTCATGATTATGCACACAGGCATACTCATACACTCACACACACACACTCATACACTCACAGACACACACACACTTACATAGACACACTCACTCACACAGACACACACACATACTCACACACACATACATACTCACACACACATACATACTCACACACACACACATACTCACACTCACAGACACACACACTCACTCAAACACACACACACAGACATACACACACGACATTTTGTGTCAGAATTTGGGGTTGAAATCTTACACCTCTGGGGTTATCCTACCAAGTGTTATAGGCACAGGAGTGAACTAGTCAATGGAAAGTAATTACTTCAGCGACCACCTCTTCCCTCCCCCAACACCCAGAAAAACCCTCGCGGGAACAGGAATGTGTATAGGATGATATTTAACGTTGTGGGCAGTACAATGGCTCCCCTGGGCAACTTAAGTTTCTCTCTCCAAGTACATATAATCACCGCAAATTCCACTCTTCACACCCTTGGCTGTTGGGGAGAGGGGGGGGGGGGGGGGAGAGGGGAGGGTCTCACTGCAATGTGTAAAGCAGGAAACAATCCGTTGAGAGTCACGCAACATTACAGGAAATAAATGATCTGCGGTGTTAAGGGAGTCTGTAAATCATTTTTCCTTCTGCAGTTTTATCTTCTGAAGGGGCAGTCTGCAGCCCTGAGTGAGGGTCCATGGGCTAGCTCGCACACTGACCAAGTGGCCTTTATTTATGCACAAGCTTGATTGTTGAGAGCGGGAAGGGTCATCACAGACAAACACCAGCCCTGTCCTCATCACAACACGCGTGAACACTTTCCAGTGAGGTCATCAGACAGGGACCAGGTCAGCCGACTCTAACAAATATTGCATTTGGCATTCCTTCCCCCACAAAACAGCCCGATCTGAGATTCTCCAGCTCAGCGTGACATCTCCTGGGTCTGTCTGAATCCCCCCCCCCTTCCCCTCTCTCTCTGGGCTCCCACCTACAACAATCCACTTGACAAGTGCCTGAATAAAGCAGCTGGATGAAGCAGTGTGAACCGCAGGAATTTGCTCCCTGCTGTCGTTATTGGTGACCGTCTCATATTTATGATTCCTAGTTTTGGACAACCGCACAAAGTGGAAACACCTGTTCCACGTCATAGAAACACAGAAACTAAAAGCAGGAGGCCATTCGGCCCTTCAATCCTGCTCCACTATTCATTTTGATCATGGCTGATCATTGAATTCAATATCCTGATCCCCCTTCCCCCCACATCCCTTGATCCCTTTGGCCCCAAGAGCTATATCTAATTTCTTCTTGAAATCACACAACGGCCTCAATTACTTTCTGTGGTAGTGAATTCCATACATTCACCACCTTCTGGGTGAAGAAATTTCTCCTCACCTCAATTCTAAAAGGTTTACCCCTTATCCTCAAACTATGACCCCTAGTTCTGGACTCCCCCACCATCGGGAACATTCTTTCTGAATCTACCCTGTCTAACCCTGTTAGAATTTTATAAGTTTCCATGAGATCCTCTCTCATTCTTCTAAACTCCAGTGAATATAATCCTAACCAACTATTTCCCCCCCCCCCCTTAATCAGACCTGCCATCCCAGGAATCAGCCTGGTAAACCTTCACTGTACTCCCTCTATAGCAAGGACATCCTTCCTCAGATAATGACACCAAAACTGCACACAATGCTCCAGGTGTGGCCTCACCAATGCCCTATACAATTGCAGCAAAACATCCCTATCCCTATACTCAAATCCTCTCGCAATAAAGGCCAACGTACCATTTGCCTTCTTTACTGCCTGCTGTACCTGCGCACTTACTTTCAGTCATAAATTTGTAAAACCTCTGGAAGGCCACCCAATCTTCTCCATTCTAGATGGGGCCCCAGTCTATTCAGATAAAAGCAAAACACTGTGGATGCTGGAACTCTGAAATAAAAACAGAAAATGCTGAATTTATCCAGTATTTTCTGTTTTCATACCAGCCTATTCAGGCTTGGAGTCACTTCCAAACAGCGAGGAACTACAATGCGGTAAGATTTACTGACAGACGGTCTGGTAGCACAGTGGTTAGCATGGCTGCTTCACAGCACCAGGGACTCGGGTTCAATTCCTGGCTCGGGACACCGTCTGTGTGGAGTCTGCACGTTCTCCCTGTGTCTGCGTGGGTTTCCTCCGGGTGCTCCGGTTTCCTTCCGCATTCCAAAGATGTGCGGGTTAGGTTGATTGGCCATGCCAAAGTGCCCCTTGGTGTCAGGGATTAACAGGGTAAATGTGTGGGGTTGCGGGGATAAGGCCTAGGTGGGATTGTTGTCAGTGCAGACTCGATGGGCCGAATGGCCTTCCCTGCCCCCCCCCCCCTCCAAATCATGCATTGGTCAATCTTCATCTTTTCTGGGATATAAATACCTACACTTCTATTGCATCAAAATGCCTGAAAGCGCTTTGTAGAATGGATTCGAATCATAGATTCCTACAGTGCAGAAGGAGGCCATTCAGCCCATCGAGTCTGCACCAACCACAATCCCACCCAGGCCCTTATCCCCATAACCCCATGCATTTACCCTAGCTAGTCCTCCTGACACTAAGGGGCAATTGAGCATGGCCAATCCACCTAACCCGCACATCTTCGGAGTGTGGGAGGAAAGCGGAGCACCCGGAGGAAACCCACGCAGATAGTGACCCAAGCTGGGGAATCGAACCCGGGTCCCTGGCGCTGTGAGGCAGCAGTGCTAACCACTGTGCCACCCATAATCTATTGAAGTACGGTAACTATTGTGTGAGCAGGCGGGCAGCCATTTTGCATTGGTCACATCACAAACAGCAACAAAAGACTTGGATTCCTGCAGCGCCTTACACACAACATCAGAACATTCCAGAGTGCTGTACAGTCAATGAAGTACAGATACTTTGGAATATAAGAAACATGACTGTCAATTTACAACACAGCAAGATCCCACAGCCAATTCCACTGCACTGTCAGCGGTCCCAAGTCAGGTATCTGGAGGGAGAGATTAAACCCATGATCTCCTGACTCGCAGGGAAGAGCCAACATTATCAATTAACCCATGTCTAGTGGTGCTAGGTGACAGGGGAACATTATCATGGACACCAGGAGAATTCCTCGCCTCTCCGAGTCATGCCAAGTAATCTTTTTATCAACAAGCCAAACAGTCTGACTCAGCCAAATATCTCAATTGAAAACCACATGTGATAAAAGTGCTCATTAGTTTAAGAACTTTTCATTCTAGCAATATATCAAGCATTGTTTTAAATTGGATAAGTTAAAGTTAACCTGCTTAGTTTCAAGCAAATAAGATAGATAATTAATGAACAATTTCAGCGAAAATAACTCACCATCTGCCTCGGGTTCAACGACTGAATTTACTGCTGAAAGAATTAAATCTACTCTGGAGAATTGTAAAGATACAAGTTAGTGTCAGCAATCGAGTCAATGGATACTCCAAGACACTAATGTCTCTCTCCTCAGGACAGAGTCATTCTGAACCTTCTAAAACTCGAGAGCTTGAACTTTTCTTGAAGACGGAGATGGAAGATACAAGACCAGGTGAGAGCACATCAGGATCAGCGGCAAGGAGGACATGCCCAGGCAAATCCTGGAGCAGGAGGAATGGAGAGAGAGAGAGACCCAAACACACAGGGAGAGAGACACACAGACACACAGGAACAGAGAGAGAGAGACACACACACAGGGAGAGAGACACAGAGAGAGGCACACACACACACACA
>NW_027592330.1:0-57362 GCF_964213995.1 Mustelus asterias
AACCTTCTCCCGAATCCTTTTCTGACCTTCTCCCAGCTGCTCTGGGCTTTGCTCCCTTTTCCCTGGGTCCACGGGACAGTCTTCCCGGGTCCGGGGTTGGACGTATTGGATTCGGGAGTCCTGTGCTCCTGGCGGGAGTTCCCATTCCCTTTCCTCCATCACTTCCCCAGCTCCATCTCGAACAAACGCGGAACAGTCGCCCCGGACAAGGAGGCCATTTGGACCCATCCTGTCCATGCTAGCCCTTTCCTATCCCACCTCCCTGGACCCAGCCCAGTCCTGTAGCTCACAGCACTTGAGGTGCCGATCCAGGGACCTTCTTAAAAGGGTTCCTGCTTCCAATACCAACTTGGGCAGCGAGTCCAGACACCCACCCCTCCGCATAAAAAAACGGCTCTTCCCCATGTCCCCTCTACACCATCCACCACTCAGCCTGAATCTATATCATAGAACATAGAACATTACAGCGCAGAACAGGCCCTTCGGCCCACGATGTTGCACCGACCAGTTAAAAAAAAAAAACTGTGACCCTCCAACCTAAACCAATTTCTTTTCGTCCATGAACCTATCTACGGATCTCTTAAACGCCCCCAAACTAGGCGCATTTACTACTGATGCGGGCAGGGCATTCCAATCCCTCACCACCCTCTGGGTAAAGAACCTACCCCTGACATCGGTTCTATAACTACCCCCCCTCAATTTAAAGCCATGCCCCCTCGTGCTGGATTTCTCCATCAGAGGAAAAAGGCTATCACTATCCACCCTATCTAAACCTCTAATCATCTTATATGTTTCAATAAGATCCCCTCTTAGCCGCCGCCTTTCCAGCGAAAACAATCCCAAATCCCTCAGCCTCTCCTCATAGGATCTCCCCTCCATACCAGGCAACATCCTGGTAAACCTCCTCTGCACCCTCTCCAAAGCCTCCACATCCTTCCTGTAACGTGGGGACCAGAACTGCACACAGTACTCCAAGTGCGGCCGCACCAGAGTTGTGTACAGTTGCAACATAACGCTACGACTCCTAAATTCAATCCCCCTACCAATAAACGCCAAGACACCATATGCCTTCTTAACAACCTTATCTACTTGATTCCCAACTTTCAGGGATCTATGCACACATACACCTAGATCCCTCTGCTCCTCCACACTATTCAAAGTCCTCCCGTTAGCCCTATACTCAACACATCTGTTATTCCTACCAAAGTGAATTACCTCACACTTCTCCGCATTAAACTCCATCCGCCACCTCTCGGCCCAACTTTGCAACCTGTCTAAGTCTTCCTGCAAACTACGACACCCTTCCTCACTGTCTACCACACCACCGACTTTGGTGTCATCAGCAAATTTGCTAATCCACCCAACTATACCCTCATCCAGATCATTAATAAATATTACAAACAGCAGTGGCCCCAAAACAGATCCCTGAGGTACACCACTTGTAACCGCACTCCATGATGAATATTTACTATCAACCACCACCCTCTGTTTCCTATCCGCTAGCCAATTCCTGATCCAATTTCCTAGATCACCCCCAATCCCATACATCTGCATTTTCTGCAGAAGCCTACCATGGTGAACCTTATCAAACGCCTTACTAAAATCCATATATACCACGTCCACTGCCTTGCCCCCATCCACCTCCTTGGTCACTTTCTCAAAAAACTCAATAAGGTTAGTAAGGCACGACCTACCTGCCACAAAACCATGCTGACTATCACCTATCAATTCATTACTCTCCAAATAACTATAAATCCTATCCCTTATAATTTTTTCCAACATCTTGCCGACAACAGAAGTGAGACTCACCGGTCTATAATTCCCGGGGAAGTCTCTGTTCCCCTTCTTAAACAATGGGACAACATTCGCTAACCTCCAATCTTCTGGTACTATACCAGAGGCCAACGACGACCTGAAGATCAGAGCCAGAGGCTCTGCAATCACTTCTCTTGCCTCCCAGAGAATCCTTGGATAAATCCCATCCGGACCAGGGGATTTATCTATTTTCAGACCCTCCAGAATATCCTGCACATCCTCCTTATCAACTGTAATACTGTCTATTCTACTCCCCTGCAACCCAGTGTCCTCCTCAGCTATATTCATGTCCCCTTGCGTGAACACCGAAGAGAAATATTGGTTCAATGCTTCACCAATCTCCTCCGGTTCCACACATAACTTCCCTCTGCCATCTATAACTGGCCCTAAACTTGCCCCTGGTTCTAGAATTCTGTAAGACGTCTCACAACACCAGGTTAAAGTCCAACAGGTTTATTTGGTAGCAAATACCATAAGCTTTCGGAGCGCTGCTCCTTCATCAGATGGAGAGGATACCTGCTCTCAAACAGTGCACAGAGACACAGAAATCAAGTTACAGAATACTGATTAGAATGCGAATCTCTACAGCCAACCAGATCTTAAAGGTACAGACAATGTGGGTGGAGGGAGCATTAAACACAGGTTAAAGAGATGTGTATTGTCTCCAGACAGAACAGCTAGTGAGATTCTGCAAGCCCAGGAGGCAAGCTGTGGGGGTTACTGATAATGTGACATAAATCCAACATCCCGGTTTAGGCTGTCCTCATGTGTGCGGAACTTGGCTATCAGTTTCTGCTCAGCGACTCTGCGCTGTCGTGTGTCGTGAAGGCCGCCTTGGAGAACGCTTACCTGAAGATCCGAGGCTGAATGCCCGTGACCGCTGAAGTGCTCCCCCACAGGAAGAGAACAGTCTTGCCCGGTGATTGTCGAGCGGTGTTCATTCATCCGTTGTCGTAGCGTCTGCATGGTTTCCCCAATGTACCATGCCTCGGGATATCCTTTCCTGCAGCGTATCAGGGAGACAACGTTGGCCGAGTTGCAAGTGTGTGTACCGTGTACCTGGTGGATGGTGTTCTCACGTGAGATGATGGCATCTGTGTCGATGATCCGGCACGTCTTGCAGAGGTTGCTGTGGCAGGGTTGTGTGGTGTCATGGTCACTGTTCTCCTGAAGGCTGGGTAGTTTGCTGCGGACAATGGTCTGTTTGAGGTTGTGCGGTTGTTTGAAGGCAAGAAGTGGGGGTGTGGGGATGGCCTTGGCGAGATGTTCGTCTTCATCAATGACATGTTGAAGGCTCCGGAGGAGATGCCGTAGCTTCTCCGCTCCGGGGAAGTACTGGACGACGAAGGGTACTCTGTCCACTGTGCCCCGTGTTTGTCTTCGGAGGAGGTCGGTGCTCTCATCCATGAACCCGTCCAAGTTTTTCTTAAATGTTAAAAGTGACCCCGCATTTACCACTTTATCCGGCAGCTCATTCCACACTCCCACCACTCTCTGCGTGAAGAAGCCCCCCCTAATATTCCCTTTAAACTTTTCTCCTTTCACCCTTAACCCATGCCCTCTGGTTTTTTTCTCCCCTAGCCTCAGCGGAAAAAGCCTGCTTGCATTCACTCTATCTATACCCATCAAAATCTTATACACCTCTATCAAATCTCCCCTCAATCTTCTACGCTCCAGGGAATAAAGTCCCAACCTATTCAATCTCTCTCTGTAACTCAGCTTCTCAAGTCCCGGCAACATCCTTGTGAACCTTCTCTGCACTCTTTCAATCTTATTTACATCCTTCCTATAACTAGGTGACCAAAACTGTACACAATACTCCAAATTCGGCCTCACCAATGCCTTATATAACCTTACCATAACACTCCAACTTTTATACTCGATACTCCGATTTATAAAGGCCAATGTACCAAAGGCACTCTTTACGACCCTATCCACCTGTGACGTCACTTTTAGGGAATTCTGTCCCTGTATTCCCAGATCCCTCTGTTCAACTGCACTCTTCAGAGTCCTACCATCTACCCTGTACGTTCTACTTTGGTTTGTCCTTCCAAAGTGCAATATCTCACACTTTTCTGCGTTAAATTCCATTTGCCATTTTTTAAAAGATAAAATTGTACCCGCCTCTACTACTACCCCTGGCAGCTCGTTCCAGACACTCACCACCCTCTGTGTGAAAAAAATTGCCCCCTCTGGACACTTTTGTATCTCTCCCCTCTCACCTTAAACCTATGCCATCTAGTTTTAGACTCCCCTACCTTTGGGAAAAGATACTGATTGTCGGAAAAACCCATCTGGTTCACTGATGTCCTTTGGGGAAGGAAATCTGCCGTCCTTACCCGGTCTGGCCGACCTGTGACTCCAGAGCCACAGCAATGTGTGGTTGACACTCAACTGCCCTCCAAGGGGCAACTAGGGATGGGCAATAAATGCTGACCCAGCCAGCGACACCCGTGTCCCATGGATGAATTTTTAAAAACTGGTCAATTTAGAAACATAGAAAAACTACAGCACAAAACAGGCCCTTCGGCCCCACAAGTTGTGCCGAACATATCCCTACCTTTTAGGCCTACCTATAACCCTCCATCCTATTAAGTCCCATGTACTCATCCAGGAGTCTCTTAAAAGACCCTATTAGAACATAGAACATACAACATAGAACAGGCCCTTCGGCCCACAATGTTGTGCCGAGCTTTATCTGAAACCAAGATCAAGCTATCCCACTCCCTATCATCCTGGTGTGCTCCATGTGCCTATCCAATAACCGCTTAAATGTTCCTAAAGTGTCTGACTCCACTATCACTGCAGGCAGTCCATTCCACACCCCAACCACTCTCTGCGTAAAGAACCTACCTCTGATATCCGTCCTGTATCTCCCACCACGAACCCTATAGTTATGCCCCCTTGTAATAGCTCCATCCACCCGGGGAAATAGTCTTTGAACGTTCACTCTATCTATCCCCTTCATCATTTTATAAACCTCTATTAAGTCTCCCCTCAGCCTCCTCCGCTCCAGAGAGAACAGCCCTAGCTCCCTCAACCTTTCCTCATAAGACCTACCCTCCAAACCAGGCAGCGTCCTGGTAAATCTCCTCTGCACTCTTTCCAGCGCTTCCACATCCTTCTTATAGTGAGGTGACCAGAACTGCACACAATATTCCAAATGTGGCCTCACCAAGGTCCTGTACAGTTGCAGCATAACCCCACGGCTCTTAAACTCCAATCCCCTGTTAATAAAAGCTAACACACTATATGCCTTCTTCACAGCTCTATCCACTTGAGTGGCAACCTTTAGAGATCCGTGGATATGGACCCCAAGATCTCTCTGTTCCTCCACAGTCTTCAGAACCCTACCTTTGACCCTGTAATCCACATTTAAATTAGTCCGACCAAAATGAATCACCTCACATTTATCAGGGTTAAACTCCATTTGCCATTTTTCAGCCCAGCTTTGCATCCTATCTATGTCTCTTTGCAGCCTACAACAGCCCTCCACCTCATCCACTACTCCACCAATCTTGGTGTCATCAGCAAATTTACTGATCCACCCTTCAGCCCCCTCCTCTAAGTCATTAATAAAAATCACAAAGAGCAGAGGACCAAGCACTGATCCCTGCGGCACTCCGCTAGCAACCTGCCTCCAGTCTGAAAATTTTCCATCCACCACCACCCTCTGTCTTCGATCAGACAGCCAGTTACCTATCCAATCGGCCAACTTTCCCTCTATCCCACACCTATTGAGTTTGCCTCCACCACCACTGACGGCAGCCGATTCCACTCACCCACCACCCTCTGTGTGAAAAAACATTGCCTCCCAGTGTTGGGGAAGTTGTAATCGCTGTTATTCCATTGGGGTTTTTTTTTTGCGGGAGGGATTCGGATTGGCTGCGGATTTCGGGGATTGAGATTTCGGTCTGCCTTGGGCAGTTTGAGCTTGAATCAGACGATCTGAGTCTGTGTTATATCCTGTGTCCCCCTCCAGGAGATATCATGAGCTCTGCGATGGAGAATCTGGATAGTTTACTCAGACTGCCCACAGGGAGTGGAGACCAAAACATGGTCAAATTCGCCCCGAATGTCTTTGTGCAGAGATACCTGAATAAGACCCACCAGATCACGGCAGAAATCCAGGAAAAGGCAAATCGTCTACTGCGAATTGGTACATCAAAGTTTCCACTTGATTCCCAACTCAATTTGCTGATAAACTGTCCAGGAGTCTGTGTGTGTGCGTGTTACACTGTGTGTGTTACACTGTGTGTGTGTGTGTTACACCGTGTATGTTACACCGTGTGTGTGTGTGTGTGTGTTACACCGTGCGTGTTACACCGCGTGTGTGTGTGTGTGTTACACCGTGTGTGTTACACCGTGTGTGTGTGTGTGTTACACTGTGTGTGTGTGTGTGTGTTACACCGTGCGTGTTACACTGTGTGTGTGTGTGTTACACCGTGTATGTTACACCGTGTGTGTGTGTGTGTGTGTTACACCGTGCGTGTTACACTGTGTGTGTGTGTGTGTTACACCGTGCGTGTTACACTGTGTGTGTGTGTGTGTTACACCGTGCGTGTTACACCGCGTGTGTGTGTGTGTGTTACACCGTGTGTGTTACACCGTGTGTGTGTGTGTGTTACACTGTGTGTGTGTGTGTGTGTTACACCGTGTGTGTGTGTGTGTTACACCGTGTGTGTTACACCGTGTGTGTGTGTGTTACACCGTGTGTGTTACACCGTGTGTGTGTGTGTGTGTGTTACACCGTGTGTGTTACACTGTGTGTGTGTGTGTGTTACACCGTGCGTGTTACACTGTGTGTGTGTGTGTGTTACACCGTGCGTGTTACACCGTGTGTGTGTGTGTGTTACACCGTGCGTGTTACACCGTGTGTGTGTGTGTGTTACACCGTGTGTGTTACACTGTGTGTGTGTGTGTGTGTGTTACACTGTGTGTGTTACACTGTGTGTGTGTGTTACACTGTGTGTGTGTGTTACACTGTGTGTGTGTGTGTGTGTTACACTGTGTGTTACACTGTGTGTGTGTGTTACACTGTGTGTGTGTGTGTGTGTTACACCGTGTGTGTTACACTGTGTGTGTGTGTGTGTGTTACACCGTGTGTGTTACACTGTGTGTGTGTGTGTGTTACACCGTGCGTGTTACACTGTGTGTGTGTGTGTGTTACACCGTGTGTGTTACACTGTGTGTGTGTGTGTGTTACACCGTGTGTGTTACACTGTGTGTGTGTGTGTGTGTGTTACACCGTGTGTGTTACACTGTGTGTGTGTGTGTGTTACACCGTGTGTGTTACACTGTGTGTGTGTGTGTGTTACACCGTGTGTGTTACACTGTGTGTGTGTGTGTGTTACACCGTGTGTGTTACACTGTGTGTGTGTGTGTGTGTTACACCGTGCGTGTTACACTGTGTGTGTGTGTGTTACACCGTGTATGTTACACCGTGTGTGTGTGTGTGTGTGTTACACCGTGCGTGTTACACTGTGTGTGTGTGTGTGTTACACCGTGCGTGTTACACTGTGTGTGTGTGTGTGTTACACCGTGCGTGTTACACCGCGTGTGTGTGTGTGTGTTACACCGTGTGTGTTACACCGTGTGTGTGTGTGTGTTACACTGTGTGTGTGTGTGTGTGTTACACCGTGTGTGTGTGTGTGTTACACCGTGTGTGTTACACCGTGTGTGTGTGTGTGTTACACCGTGTGTGTTACACCGTGTGTGTGTGTGTGTGTGTTACACCGTGTGTGTTACACTGTGTGTGTGTGTGTGTTACACCGTGTGTGTGTGTGTGTTACACCGTGTGTGTGTGTGTGTTACACCGTGTGTGTTACACTGTGTGTGTGTGTGTTACACCGTGCGTGTTACACCGTGTGTGTGTGTGTGTTACACCGTGCGTGTTACACCGTGTGTGTGTGTGTGTTACACCGTGTGTGTTACACTGTGTGTGTGTGTGTGTTACACTGTGTGTGTTACACTGTGTGTGTGTGTTACACTGTGTGTGTGTGTTACACTGTGTGTGTGTGTGTGTGTTACACTGTGTGTTACACTGTGTGTGTGTGTTACACTGTGTGTGTGTGTGTGTGTTACACCGTGTGTGTTACACTGTGTGTGTGTGTGTGTGTTACACCGTGTGTGTTACACTGTGTGTGTGTGTGTGTTACACCGTGCGTGTTACACTGTGTGTGTGTGTGTGTTACACCGTGTGTGTTACACTGTGTGTGTGTGTGTGTGTGTTACACCGTGTGTGTTACACTGTGTGTGTGTGTGTTACACCGTGTGTGTTACACTGTGTGTGTGTGTGTGTTACACCGTGAGTGTTACACTGTGTGTGTGTGTGTTACACCGTGTGTGTGTGTTACACTGTGTGTTACACCGTGTGTGTTACACTGTGTGTGTGTGTGTGTTACACCGTGTGTGTTACACTGTGTGTGTGTGTGTGTGTTACACCGTGTGTGTTACACTGTGTGTGTGTGTGTGTTACACCGTGTATGTTACACTGTGTGTGTGTGTGTGTTACACCGTGTATGTTACACTGTGTGTGTGTGTGTGTGTTACACCGTGTGTGTTACACTGTGTGTGTGTGTGTGTTACACCGTGTATGTTACACTGTGTGTGTGTGTGTGTTACACCGTGTGTGTTACACTGTGTGTGTGTGTGTGTTACACCGTGCGTGTTACACTGTGTGTGTGTGTGTTACACCGTGTGTGTTACACTGTGTGTGTGTGTGTGTTACACCGTGTGTGTTACACTGTGTGTGTGTGTGTGTTACACCGTGCGTGTTACACTGTGTGTGTGTGTGTGTTACACCGTGTGTGTTACACTGTGTGTGTGTGTGTTACACCGTGTGTGTTACACTGTGTGTGTGTGTGTGTGTTACACCGTGTGTGTTACACTGTGTGTGTGTGTGTGTTACACCGTGTGTGTTACACTGTGTGTGTGTGTGTGTTACACCGTGTGTGTTACACTGTGTGTTTGTGTGTGTTACACCGTGTGTGTTACACTGTGTGTGTGTGTGTGTTACACCGTGTGTGTGTGTGTGTTACACCGTGTGTGTTACACTGTGTGTGTGTGTGTGTGTTACACCGTGTGTGTTACACTGTGTGTGTTACACTGTGTGTGTGTGTGTGTGTTACACCGTGTGTGTTACACTGTGTGTGTGTGTGTGTTACACCGTGTGTGTGTGTGTGTTACACCGTGTGTGTTACACTGTGTGTGTGTGTGTGTTACACCGTGTGTGTTACACTGTGTGTGTGTGTGTGTTACACCGTGTGTGTTACACTGTGTGTGTGTGTGTGTTACACCATGTATGTTACACTGTGTGTGTGTGTGTGTTACACCGTGTGTGTTACACTGTGTGTGTGTGTGTTACACCGTGTATGTTACACTGTGTGTGTGTGTGTGTTACACCGTGTATGTTACACTGTGTGTGTGTGTGTGTGTTACACCGTGTGTGTTACACTGTGTGTGTGTGTGTGTTACACCGTGTATGTTACACTGTGTGTGTGTGTTACACCGTGTATGTTACACTGTGTGTGTGTGTGTGTGTTACACCGTGTGTGTTACACTGTGTGTGTGTGTGTGTTACACCGTGCGTGTTACACTGTGTGTGTGTGTGTGTTACACCGTGTGTGTTACACTGTGTGTGTGTGTGTGTTACACCGTGTGTGTGTGTTACACCGTGTGTGTTACACTGTGTGTGTGTGTGTGTGTTACACCGTGTATGTTACACTGTGTGTGTGTGTGTGTTACACCGTGTATGTTACACTGTGTGTGTGTGTGTGTGTTACACCGTGCGTGTTACACTGTGTGTGTGTGTGTGTTACACCGTGTATGTTACACTGTGTGTGTGTGTGTGTGTTACACCGTGCGTGTTACACTGTGTGTGTGTGTGTGTTACACCGTGTATGTTACACTGTGTGTGTGTGTGTGTTACACCGTGCGTGTTACACTGTGTGTGTGTGTGTGTTACACCGTGTATGTTACACTGTGTGTGTGTGTGTGTTACACCGTGCGTGTTACACTGTGTGTGTGTGTGTGTTACACCGTGTGTGTTACACTGTGTGTGTGTGTGTGTTACACCGTGCGTGTTACACTGTGTGTGTGTGTGTTACACCGTGTGTGTTACACTGTGTGTGTGTGTGTGTTACACCGTGTGTGTTACACTGTGTGTGTGTGTGTGTTACACCGTGTGTGTTACACTGTGTGTGTGTGTGTGTTACACCGTGTGTGTTACACTGTGTGTGTGTGTGTGTTACACCGTGTGTGTTACACCGTGTGTGTGTGTGTGTTACACCGTGTGTGTTACACTGTGTGTGTGTGTGTTACACCGTGTGTGTTACACTGTGTGTGTGTGTTACACCGTGTGTGTGTGTGTGTTACACCGTGTATGTTACACTGTGTGTGTGTGTGTGTGTTACACCGTGCGTGTTACACTGTGTGTGTGTGTGTGTTACACCGTGTGTGTTACACCGTGTGTGTGTGTGTGTTACACCGTGTGTGTGTGTGTGTTACACTGTGTGTGTGTGTGTGTTACACCGTGTGTGTTACACTGTGTGTGTGTGTGTGTGTTACACCGTGCGTGTTACACTGTGTGTGTGTGTGTGTTACACCGTGTGTGTTACACCGTGTGTGTGTGTGTGTTACACCGTGTGTGTGTGTGTGTTACACTGTGTGTGTGTGTGTGTTACACCGTGTGTGTTACACTGTGTGTGTGTGTGTTACACCGTGTGTGTTACACTGTGTGTGTGTGTGTGTTACACCGTGTGTGTGTGTGTGTTACACCGTGTATGTTACACTGTGTGTGTGTGTGTGTGTTACACCGTGCGTGTTACACCGTGTGTGTGTGTGTGTTACACCGTGTGTGTTACACTGTGTGTGTGTGTGTTACACCGTGTGTGTTACACTGTGTGTGTGTGTGTGTTACACCGTGTGTGTGTGTGTGTTACACCGTGTATGTTACACTGTGTGTGTGTGTGTGTTACACCGTGTGTGTTACACCGTGTATGTTACACTGTGTGTGTGTGTGTGTTACACCGTGTATGTTACACTGTGTGTGTGTGTGTGTTACACCGTGTATGTTACACTGTGTGTGTGTGTGTTACACCATGTGTGTTACACTGTGTGTGTGTGTGTGTTACACCGTGTATGTTACACTGTGTGTGTGTGTGTGTTACACCGTGTATGTTACACTGTGTGTGTGTGTGTGTGTTACACCGTGTATGTTACACTGTGTGTGTGTGTGTGTGTTACACCGTGCGTGTTACACTGTGTGTGTGTGTGTGTTACACCGTGTGTGTTACACTGTGTGTGTGTGTGTGTTACACCGTGCGTGTTACACTGTGTGTGTGTGTGTGTTACACCGTGTGTGTTACACTGTGTGTGTGTGTGTGTTACACCGTGTGTGTTACACTGTGTGTGTGTGTGTGTTACACCGTGTGTGTTACACTGTGTGTGTGTGTGTGTTACACCGTGTGTGTTACACTGTGTGTGTGTGTGTGTTACACCGTGCGTGTTACACTGTGTGTGTGTGTTACACCGTGTGTGTTACACTGTGTGTGTGTGTGTGTTACACCGTGTGTGTTACACTGTGTGTGTGTGTGTTACACCGTGCGTGTTACACTGTGTGTGTGTGTGTTACACTGTGTGTGTGTGTGTTACACCGTGTGTGTTACACTGTGTGTGTGTGTGTTACACCGTGTGTGTTACACTGTGTGTGTGTGTGTGTGTTACACCGTGTGTGTTACACTGTGTGTGTGTGTGTTACACCGTGTGTGTTACACTGTGTGTGTGTGTGTGTGTTACACCGTGTATGTTACACTGTGTGTGTGTGTGTGTGTTACACCGTGCGTGTTACACTGTGTGTGTGTGTGTTACACCGTGTATGTTACACTGTGTGTGTGTGTGTGTTACACCGTGTATGTTACACTGTGTGTGTGTGTGTGTTACACCGTGTGTGTTACACTGTGTGTGTGTGTTACACCGTGTGTGTTACACTGTGTGTGTGTGTGTTACACCGTGTATGTTACACTGTGTGTGTGTGTGTGTTACACCGTGTATGTTACACTGTGTGTGTGTGTGTGTGTTACACCGTGCGTGTTACACTGTGTGTGTGTGTGTGTTACACCGTGTGTGTTACACTGTGTGTGTGTGTGTGTTACACCGTGTGTGTTACACTGTGTGTGTGTGTGTGTTACACCGTGTATGTTACACTGTGTGTGTGTGTGTGTGTTACACCGTGCGTGTTACACTGTGTGTGTGTGTGTGTTACACCGTGTGTGTTACACTGTGTGTGTGTGTGTGTTACACCGTGCGTGTTACACTGTGTGTGTGTGTGTGTTACACCGTGTGTGTTACACTGTGTGTGTGTGTGTGTTACACCGTGCGTGTTACACTGTGTGTGTGTGTGTGTTACACCGTGTGTGTTACACTGTGTGTGTGTGTGTGTTACACCGTGCGTGTTACACTGTGTGTGTGTGTGTGTTACACCGTGCGTGTTACACTGTGTGTGTGTGTGTGTTACACCGTGCGTGTTACACTGTGTGTGTGTGTGTGTTACACCGTGTGTGTTACACTGTGTGTGTGTGTGTGTTACACCGTGTGTGTTACACTGTGTGTGTGTGTGTGTTACACCGTGCGTGTTACACTGTGTGTGTGTGTTACACCGTGTGTGTTACACTGTGTGTGTGTGTGTGTGTGTTACACCGTGCGTGTTACACTGTGTGTGTGTGTGTTACACCATGTGTGTTACACTGTGTGTGTGTGTGTGTTACACCGTGCGTGTTACACTGTGTGTGTGTGTGTTACACCGTGTGTGTTACACTGTGTGTGTGTGTGTTACACTGTGTGTGTGTGTGTTACACTGTGTGTGTGTGTGTGTTACACCGTGTGTGTTACACTGTGTGTGTGTGTGTTACACCGTGTGTGTTACACTGTGTGTGTGTGTGTTACACTGTGTGTGTGTGTGTGTTACACCGTGCGTGTTACACTGTGTGTGTGTGTGTTACACCATGTGTGTTACACTGTGTGTGTGTGTGTGTTACACCGTGTGTGTTACACTGTGTGTGTGTGTGTTACACCATGTGTGTTACACTGTGTGTGTGTGTGTGTTACACCGTGTATGTTACACTGTGTGTGTGTGTGTGTTACACCGTGTATGTTACACTGTGTGTGTGTGTGTGTTACACCGTGTGTGTTACACTGTGTGTGTGTGTGTTACACCATGTGTGTTACACTGTGTGTGTGTGTGTGTTACACTGTGTGTGTGTGTGTGTTACACCGTGTATGTTACACTGTGTGTGTGTGTGTGTTACACCGTGTGTGTGTGTGTGTTACACCGTGCGTGTTACACTGTGTGTGTGTGTGTGTTACACCGTGTGTGTTACACTGTGTGTGTGTGTGTTACACCGTGTGTGTTACACTGTGTGTGTGTGTGTGTTACACCGTGTGTGTTACACTGTGTGTGTGTGTGTGTTACACCGTGTGTGTTACACTGTGTGTGTGTGTGTTACACCGTGTGTGTTACACTGTGTGTGTGTGTTGGATTGTGTGTGTGTTGGACTGTGAGTGTTAGTTACACTGTCCGTGTTACACTGTGTGTGTGTGTGTGTGTGTGTGTGCGTTAGATTGTGTGTGTGTTGGATTGTGTGTGTGTTAGACTGTGTGAATGTTAGTTACACTGTCCGTGTTACACTGTGTGTGTGTGTGTGTGTGTGTTACACCGTGTGTGTTACACCGTGTGTGTGTGTGTGTGTTACACCGTGTGTGTGCGTTAGATTGTGTGTGTGTTGGATTCTGTGAGTGTTAGACTGTGTGAATGTTAGTTACACTGTCCGTGTTACACTGTGTGTGTGTGTGTGTGTGTTACACCGTGTGTGTGCGTTAGATTGTGTGTGTGTTGGATTGTGTGTGTGTTAGACTGTGTGAATGTTAGTTACACTGTCCGTGTTACACTGTGTGTGTGTGTTGGATTGTGTGTGTGTTGGACTGTGAGTGTTAGTTACACTGTCCGTGTTACACTGTGTGTGTGTGTGTGTGTTACACCGTGTGTGTTACACCGTGTGTGTGCGTTAGATTGTGTGTGTGTTGGATTCTGTGAGTGTTAGACTGTGTGAATGTTAGTTACACTGTCCGTGTTACACTGTGTGTGTGTGTGTGTTACACTGTGTGTGTTACACTGTGCATTACAGTGTGAGTGTGTGTTGCTCTGTGTGTTACATTGTGTGTCACACTGTGTCTCTGTGCGTGAGTGAGTTATCTTGTGTTACTCAAGTCTGTGGGTCTGTGTAACACTGTGTGTGTTACTCCATGCGTCAATCTGTGTGACACTGGGCGTGTTACTCTGTGTGTGTGTTACTCTGTGTGTGTGTTACTCTGTGAGTGTGTGTGTGTGTGTGTGTGTGACACTGTGTGTGTGTGTGACACTGTGCGTGTGTGTTACTCTGTGTGTGTGTGTGTGTGTGTGACACTGTGTGTGTGTGTGTGACACTGTGTGCGTGTTACTCTGTGTGTGAGTCTGTGAGACTCTCTGTGCCCTGTTTAATCATCATTAACCCTCCCTCTCCCACACAGGATATCAGAACCAGCTGAAGTACAAACATAGTGATGGATCCTTCAGTGCGTTTGGAGCGAGTGACCCTGAGGGAAATACCTGGTACAGAACTTAATTCCTGTCCCTCTCACTCCTGCACCAGCCAGGACTTACTGGGAAATAGTGATCATAACACGGAGAGAGAGAGAGAGAGAATCGCACACACACACAGATTTACTGGGAAATAGTGATCATAATACCGAGAGTGAGAGAGCATCGCACACACACAGAGATTCACTGGGAAATAGTGATCATAATACTGAGAGAGAGAGAGCATCGCACACACACAGAGATTCACTGGGAAATAGTGATCATAATACTGAGAGAGAGAGAGCATCGCACACACACAGAGATTCACTGGGAAATAGTGATCATAATACCGAGAGAGAGAGCATCGCGCACACACAGAGATTCACTGGGAAATAGTGATCATAATACCGAGAGAGAGAGAGAGAGAGAGCATCGCACACACACAGAGATTCACTGGGAAATAGTGATCATAATACCGAGAGAGAGAGCATCGCACACACACAGAGATTCACTGGGAAATAGTGATCATAATACCGAGAGAGAGAGAGAGAGCATCGCACACACACAGAGATTCACTGGGAAATAGTGATCATAATACCGAGAGAGAGAGCATCGCACACACACAGAGATTCACTGGGAAATAGTGATCATAATACCGAGAGAGAGAGCATCGCACACACACAGAGATTCACTGGGAAATAGTGATCATAATACCGAGAGAGAGAGAGAGAGAGCATCGCACACACACAGAGATTCACTGGGAAATAGTGATCATAATACCGAGAGAGAGAGCATCGCACACACACAGAGATTCACTGGGAAATAGTGATCATAATACCGAGAGAGAGAGAGAGAGCATCGCACACACACAGAGATTCACTGGGAAATAGTGATCATAATACCGAGAGAGAGAGAGAGAGCATCGCACACACACAGAGATTCACTGGGAAATAGTGATCATAATACCGAGAGAGAGAAAGAGAGAGCATCGCACACACACAGAGATTCACTGGGAAATAGTGATCATAATACCGAGAGAGAGAGCATCGCACACACACAGAGATTCACTGGGAAATAGTGATCATAATACCGAGAGAGAGAAAGAGAGAGCATCGCACACACACAGAGATTCACTGGGAAATAGTGATCATAATACCGAGAGAGAGAGCATCGCACACACACAGAGATTCACTGGGAAATAGTGATCATAATACCGAGAGAGAGAGAGCATCACACACACACAGAGATTCACTGGGAAATAGTGATCATAATACCGAGAGAGAGAGAGAGAGAGCATCGCACACACACAGAGATTCACTGGGAAATAGTGATCATAATACCGAGAGAGAGAGAGCATCGCACACACACAGAGATTCCCTGAGAAATAGTGATCATAATACGGGATATCGATAGTCAAAGTGAGTGGGCGAGGGTCTGGTAGATGGAGCACAATGTTGGTAAATGTGAGGTCATCCATTTTGGTAGGAATAACGGCAAAATGGACTATTATTTAAACAGTAAAAAATTGCTGCTGTGCAGAGGGACCTGGGTGTCCTTGTGCAGGAATCTCAAGGAGTTGGTTTGCAGGTACAGCGGGTAATTAAGAAGGCAAATGGAATTTTGTCCTTCATTGCGAGAGGGATGGAGTTTAAAAACAGCGAGGTTATGTTGCAGCTGTATAAGGTGCTGGTGAGGCCACACCTAGAGTACTGGGTACAGTTTTGGTCTCCTGACTAGAGAAAGGATATACTGGCACTGGAGGGGGTGCAGAGGAGATTCACTAGGTTGATTCCGGAGTCGAGAGGGTTGGCTTATGAGGAGAGACTGAGTAGACTGGGGCTATACTCATTGGAATTCAGAAGAGTGAGGGGGGGATCTTATAGAAACATATAAGATTATGAAGGGAATAGGTGAGATAGAAGCAGGGAGGTTGTTTCCACTGGCGGGTGAAACTAGAACGAGGGGGCATGGCCTCAAAATAAGGGGGAGCAGATTTGGGACTGAGTTGAGGAGGAACTTCTTCACACAAAGGGGTTGTGAATCTGTGGGATTCCCTGCCCAGTTGAGGCTCCCTCGGTGAATGTTTTTAAGGCAAGGATAGATAGATTTTTGAAGGAATTAAGGGTTATGGTGAGCGGGCGGGTAAGTGGAGCTGAGTCCACGAAAAGATCAGCCATGATCTTATAGAATGGCGGGGCAGGCTCGAGGGGCCAGACGGCCCACTCCTGATCCTAGTTCTTAGATTCTTATGAGGCACAGGCACACTCAGACTCACTGGGAAAGAGTGATCATAACACGCACACACACACACACACACACAGACACACACACACACACACAGAGGGTGGGAAATATCACACAAACACAAATGAATTGACTGGGAAATCGATAATAGAGTGGTTACAGAGTGACAGACTGAGACAGGGAGAGAGAGAGGGAGTCAGAGACAGAGAGAGAGTGACAGACAGAGACAGAGAGAGGGTGTGAAAGAGAGAGAGAGACAGAGAGAGAGAGGGGGGGAGTGAAATATCTGGAGAGGGAAGGAAGGAGAGAGTGTGGAAAGGACAGGATAAAGGGATGAACTGCTGTTCCCATCCTCTCTCACACTCCTTTCTCTCTCTCCCTCTCTCAGGCTAACAGCATTTGTATTAAAATCATTTCTCCAAGCGCGTCCCTACATCTTCATCGATGAGAAAATCATCAGGGAAGCTGCCAGATTCTTCCAGAGACATCGAATGGAATCGGGCTGTTTCGGCAGCCTGGGTAGTCTGTTCAACAATGCCCTGAAGGTCAGAGGGCAAAGGGCAAGAGGGTCAGTGCTGAGGGAGTGCCGCACTGTCAGAGGGTCAGTGCTGAGGGAGTGCCGCACTGTCAGAGGGTCAGTGCTGAGGGAGTGCCGCACTGTCAGAGGGTCAGTGCTGAGGGAGTGCCGCACTGTCAGAGGGTCAGTGCTGAGGGAGTGCCGCACTGTCAGAGGGTCAGTACTGAGGGCGTGCCGCACTGTCAGAGGGTCAGTGCTGAGGGAGTGCCGCACTGTCAGAGGGTCAGTGCTGAGGGAGTGCCGCACTGTCAGAGGGTCAGTACTGAGGGAGTGCCGCACTGTCAGAGGGTCAGTGCCGAGGGAGTGCCGCACTGTCGGAGGGTCAGTACTGAGGGAGTGCCGCACTGTCAGAGGGTCAGTGCTGAGGGAGTGCCGCACTGTCAGAGGGTCAGTGCTGAGGGAGTGCCGCACTGTCAGAGGGTCAGTGCTGAGGGAGCCCCGCACTGTCAGAGGGTCAGTGCTGAGGGAGCGCCGCACTGTCAGAGGGTCAGTACTGAGGGAGTGCCGCACTGTCAGAGGGTCAGTGCTGAGGGAGTGTCGCACTGTCAGAGGGTCAGTACTGAGGGAGTGCCGCACTGTCAGAGGGTCAGTGCTGAGGGAGTGCTGCACTGTCAGAGGGTCAGTGCTGAGGGAGTGCCGCACTGTCAGAGGGTCAGTGCTGAGGGAGCGCCGCACTGTCAGAGGGTCAGTGCTGAGGGAGCGCCGCACTGTCAGAGGGTCAGTACTGAGGGAGCCCCGCACTGTCAGAGGGTCAGTGCTGAGGGAGCGCCGCACTGTCAGAGGGTCAGTACTGAGGGAGTGCCGCACTGTCAGAGGGTCAGTGCTGAGGGAGTGCCGCACTGTCAGAGGGTCAGTACTGAGGGAGTGCCGCACTGTCAGAGGGTCAGTGCTGAGGGAGTGCTGCACTGTCAGAGGGTCAGTGCTGAGGGAGTGCCGCACTGTCAGAGGGTCAGTGCTGAGAGAGTGCCGCACTGTCAGAGGGTCAGTGCTGAGGGTGTGCCGCACTGTCAGAGGGTCAGTACTGAGGGAGTGCCACACTGTCAGAGGGTCAGTACTGAGGGAGTGCCGCACTGTCAGAGGGTCAGTGCTGAGGGCGTGCCGCACTGTCAGAGGGTCAGTGCTGAGGGAGTGCCGCACTGTCAGAGGGTCAGTACTGAGGGAGTGCCGCACTGTCAGAGGGTCAGTGCTGAGGGAGTGCCGCACTGTCAGAGGGTCAGTACTGAGGGAGTGCCGCACTGTCAGAGGGTCAGTGCCGAGGGAGTGCCGCACTGTCAGAGGGTCAGTACTGAGGGAGTGCCGCACTGTCAGAGGGTCAGCGCTGAGGGAGTGCCGCACTGTCGGAGGGTCTGTGCTGATGGAGTGCCGCACTGTCAGAGGGTCAGTACTGAGGGAGTGCCGCACTGTCAGAGGGTCAGTACTGAGGGAGTGCCGCACTGTCAGAGGGTCAGTACTGAGGGAGTGCCGCACTGTCAGAGGGTCAGTGCTGAGGGAGTGCCGCACTGTCAGAGGGTCAGTGCTGAGGGAGTGCCGCACTGTCAGAGGGTCAGTGCTGAGGGAGTGCCGCACTGTCAGAGGGTCAGTGCTGAGGGAGTGCCGCACTGTCAGAGGGTCAGTGCTGAGGGAGTGCCGCACTGTCAGAGGGTCAGTGCTGAGGGAGTGCCGCACTGTCAGAGGGTCAGTGCTGAGGGAGTGCCGCACTGTCAGAGGGTCAGTACTGAGGGAGTGCCGCACTGTCAGAGGGTCAGTACTGAGGGAGTGCCGCACTGTCAGAGGGTCAGTACTGAGGGAGCGCCGCACTGTCAGAGGGTCAGTGCTGAGGGAGTGCCGCACTGTCAGAGGGTCAGTGCTGAGGGAGTGCCGCACTGTCAGAGGGTCAGTACTGAGGGAGTGCCGCACTGTCAGGGGGTCAGTGCTGAGGGAGTGCCGCACTGCCAGGGGGTCAGTGCTGAGGGAGTGCCACACTGTCAGAGGGTCAGTGCTGAGGGAGTGCCACACTGTCAGAGGGTCAGTGCTGAGGGAGTGCCGCACTGCCAGGGGGTCAGTGCTGAGGGAGTGCCGCACTGTCAGAGGGTCAGTGCTGAGGGAGTGCCGCACTGTCAGAGGGTCAGTGCTGAGGGAGTGCCGCACTGCCAGGGGGTCAGTGCTGAGGGAGTGCCGCACTGTCAGAGGGTCAGTGCTGAGGGAGTGCCGCACTGCCAGGGGATCAGTGCTGAGGGAGTGCCGCACTGTCAGAGGGTCAGTGCTGAGGGTGTGCCGCACTGTCAGAGGGTCAGTGCTGAGGGAGTGCCGCACTGTCAGAGGGTCAGTGCTGAGGGAGTGCCGCACTGCCAGGGGGTCAGTGCTGAGGGAGTGCCGCACTGTCAGAGGGTCAGTGCTGAGGGAGTGCCGCACTGTCAGAGGGTCAGTGCTGAGGGAGTGCCGCACTGTCAGAGGGTCAGTACTGAGGGAGTGCCGCACTGTCAGAAGGTCAGTGCTGAGGGAGTGCCGCACTGCCAGGGGGTCAGTGCTGAGGGAGTGCCGCACTGCCAGGGGGTCAGTGCTGAGGGAGTGCCGCACTGTCAGAGGGTCAGTACTGAGGGAGTGCCGCACTGTCAGAGGGTCAGTACTGAGGGAGTGCCGCACTGTCAGAGGGTCAGTGCTGAGGGAGTGCCGCACTGCCAGGGGGTCAGTGCTGAGGGAGTGCCGCACTGCCAGGGGGTCAGTACTGAGGGAGTGCCGCACTGTCAGAGGGTCAGTGCTGAGGGAGTGCCGCACTGTCAGGGGGTCAGTGCTGAGGGAGTGCCGCACTGTCAGAGGGTCAGTGCTGAGGGTGTGCCGCACTGTCAGAGGGTCAGTGCTGAGGGAGTGCCGCACTGTCAGAGGGTCAGTGCTGAGGGAGTGCCGCACTGCCAGGGGGTCAGTGCTGAGGGAGTGCCGCACTGTCAGAGGGTCAGTGCTGAGGGAGTGCCGCACTGTCAGAGGGTCAGTGCTGAGGGAGTGCCGCACTGTCAGAGGGTCAGTGCTGAGGGAGTGCCGCACTGTCAGAGGGTCAGTGCTGAGGGAGTGCCGCACTGCCAGGGGGTCAGTGCTGAGGGAGTGCCGCACTGCCAGGGGGTCAGTACTGAGGGAGTGCCGCACTGTCAGAGGGTCAGTGCTGAGGGAGTGCCGCACTGTCAGGGGGTCAGTGCTGAGGGAGTGCCGCACTGTCAGAGGGTCAGTGCTGAGGGTGTGCCGCACTGTCAGAGGGTCAGTGCTGAGGGAGTGCCGCACTGTCAGAGGGTCAGTGCTGAGGGAGTGCCGCACTGCCAGGGGGTCAGTGCTGAGGGAGTGCCGCACTGTCAGAGGGTCAGTGCTGAGGGAGTGCCGCACTGTCAGAGGGTCAGTGCTGAGGGAGTGCCGCACTGTCAGAGGGTCAGTACTGAGGGAGTGCCGCACTGTCAGAAGGTCAGTGCTGAGGGAGTGCCGCACTGCCAGGGGGTCAGTGCTGAGGGAGTGCCGCACTGTCAGAGGGTCAGTACTGAGGGAGTGCCGCACTGTCAGAGGGTCAGTGCTGAGGGAGTGCCGCACTGCCAGAGGGTCAGTGCTGAGGGAGTGCCGCACTGCCAGGGGGTCAGTGCTGAGGGAGTGCCGCACTGTCAGAGGGTCAGTGCTGAGGGAGTGCCGCACTGTCAGAGGGTCAGTGCTGAGGGAGTGCCGCACTGCCAGGGGGTCAGTGCTGAGGGAGTGCCGCACTGTCAGAGGGTCAGTACTGAGGGAGCGCCGCACTGTCAGAGGGTCAGTACTGAGGGAGTGCTGCACTGTCAGAGGGTCAGTACTGAGGGAGTGCCGCACTGTCAGAGGGTCAGTGCTGAGGGAGTGCCGCACTGTCAGAGGGACGATGCTGCCGGTGTTCTTTCCGTGTTGAAGTTTCTCTCTGTCTGATCTCTCCGTGTTGTCCATCCACAGGGAGGTGTCGATGATCACATTACCCTCTCGGCGTACGTGACCTCAGCTTTACTGGAACAGGGGAATAACGATCGGAAATTGGTGAGGAAGCTTCCTCTTCACTGAGGGTGAATCTCAGGAGCGGAGAGGGAGAGGAGAGATCGAGGAGGGGGAGGAGTGATCGGGGGAACAGGAGGGACAGACTGGTGTGAGAGAGACAGGAGGGACAGACTGGTGTGAGAGAGAGAGACAGGAGGGACCGTCTGGTGTGAGAGAGAGAGAGACAGGAGGGACAGACTGGTGTGAGAGAGAGAGAGACAGGAGGGACAGACTGGTGTGAGAGAGAGAGACAGGAGGGACAGACTGGTGTGAGAGAGAGACAGGAGGGACAGACTGGTGTGAGAGAGAGAGACAGGAGGGACAGACTGGTGTGAGAGAGAGAGACAGGAGGGACAGACTGGTGTGAGAGAGAGACAGGAGGGACAGACTGGTGTGAGAGAGACAGGAGGGACAGACTGGTGTGAGAGAGAGAGACAGGAGGGACAGACTGGTGTGAGAGAGAGAGACAGGAGGGACAGACTGGTGTGAGAGAGAGAGACAGGAGGGACAGACTGGTGTGAGAGAGAGAGACAGGAGGGACAGACTGGTGTGAGAGAGAGAGACAGGAGGGACAGACTGGTGTGAGAGAGACAGGAGGGACAGTCTGGTGTGAGAGAGAGAGACAGGAGGGACAGACTGGTGTGAGAGAGACAGGAGGGACAGTCTGGTGTGAGAGAGAGAGACAGGAGGGACAGACTGGTGTGAGAGAGAGAGACAGGAGGGACAGACTGGTGTGAGAGAGAGAGACAGGAGGGACAGACTGGTGTGAGAGAGAGAGACAGGAGGGACAGACTGGTGTGAGAGAGAGAGACAGGAGGGACAGACTGGTGTGAGAGAGAGAGACAGGAGGGACAGACTGGTGTGAGAGAGAGACAGGAGGGACAGACTGGTGTGAGAGAGAGAGACAGGAGGGACAGACTGGTGTGAGAGAGAGAGACAGGAGGGACAGACTGGTGTGAGAGAGAGAGACAGGAGGGACAGACTGGTGTGAGAGAGAGAGACAGGAGGGACAGACTGGTGTGAGAGAGAGAGAGACAGGAGGGACAGACTGGTGTGAGAGAGAGACAGGAGGGACAGACTGGTGTGAGAGAGAGAGACAGGAGGGACAGACTGGTGTGAGAGAGAGAGACAGGAGGGACAGACTGGTGTGAGAGAGAGAGACAGGAGGGACAGACTGGTGTGAGAGAGAGAGACAGGAGGGACAGACTGGTGTGAGAGAGAGAGAGACAGGAGGGACAGACTGGTGTGAGAGAGAGAGACAGGAGGGACAGACTGGTGTGAGAGAGAGAGACAGGAGGGACAGACTGGTGTGAGAGAGAGAGACAGGAGGGACAGACTGGTGTGAGAGAGAGAGACAGGAGGGACAGACTGGTGTGAGAGAGAGAGACAGGAGGGACAGACTGGTGTGAGAGAGAGAGAGAGACAGGAGGGACAGACTGGTGTGAGAGAGAGACAGGAGGGACAGACTGGTGTGAGAGAGAGAGACAGGAGGGACAGACTGGTGTGTGAGAGAGAGACAGGAGGGACAGACTGGTGTGAGAGAGAGAGACAGGAGGGACAGACTGGTGTGAGAGAGAGAGACAGGAGGGACAGACTGGTGTGAGAGAGAGACAGGAGGGACAGACTGGTGTGAGAGAGAGAGACAGGAGGGACAGACTGGTGTGAGAGAGAGAGACAGGAGGGACAGACTGGTGTGAGAGAGAGAGACAGGAGGGACAGACTGGTGTGAGAGAGAGAGACAGGAGGGACAGACTGGTGTGAGAGAGAGACAGGAGGGACAGACTGGTGTGAGAGAGAGAGACAGGAGGGACAGACTGGTGTGAGAGAGAGAGACAGGAGGGACAGACTGGTGAGAGAGAGAGACAGGAGGGACAGACTGGTGTGAGAGAGAGACAGGAGGGACAGACTGGTGTGAGAGAGAGAGACAGGAGGGACAGACTGGTGTGAGAGAGAGAGACAGGAGGGACAGACTGGTGTGAGAGAGAGAGACAGGAGGGACAGACTGGTGTGAGAGAGAGAGACAGGAGGGACAGACTGGTGTGAGAGAGAGAGACAGGAGGGACAGACTGGTGTGAGAGAGAGAGACAGGAGGGACAGACTGGTGTGAGAGAGAGAGACAGGAGGGACAGACTGGTGTGAGAGAGAGAGACAGGAGGGACAGACTGGTGTGAGAGAGAGACAGGAGGGACAGACTGGTGTGAGAGAGAGAGACAGGAGGGACAGACTGGTGTGAGAGAGAGAGACAGGAGGGACAGACTGGTGTGAGAGAGAGAGACAGGAGGGACAGACTGGTGTGAGAGAGAGACAGGAGGGACAGACTGGTGTGAGAGAGAGAGACAGGAGGGACAGACTGGTGTGAGAGAGAGAGACAGGAGGGACAGACTGGTGTGAGAGAGAGAGACAGGAGGGACAGACTGGTGTGAGAGAGAGAGACAGGAGGGACAGACTGGTGTGAGAGAGAGAGACAGGAGGGACAGACTGGTGTGAGAGAGAGAGACAGGAGGGACAGACTGGTGTGAGAGAGACAGGAGGGACAGACTGGTGTGAGAGAGAGAGACAGGAGGGACAGACTGGTGTGAGAGAGAGAGACAGGAGGGACAGACTGGTGTGAGAGAGAGACAGGAGGGACAGACTGGTGTGAGAGAGAGAGACAGGAGGGACAGACTGGTGTGAGAGAGAGAGAACAGGAGGGACGGACTGGTGTGAGAGAGAGAGACAGGAGGGACAGACTGGTGTGAGAGAGAGAGACAGGAGGGACAGACTGGTGTGAGAGAGAGACAGGAGGGACAGACTGGTGTGAGAGAGAGAGACAGGAGGGACAGACTGGTGTGAGAGAGAGAGACAGGAGGGACAGACTGGTGTGAGAGAGAGACAGGAGGGACAGACTGGTGTGAGAGAGAGAGACAGGAGGGACAGACTGGTGTGAGAGAGAGAGACAGGAGGGACAGACTGGTGTGAGAGAGAGAGACAGGAGGGACAGACTGGTGTGAGAGAGAGAGACAGGAGGGACAGACTGGTGTGAGAGAGAGAGAGACAGGAGGGACAGACTGGTGAGAGAGAGAGACAGGAGGGACAGACTGGTGTGAGAGAGAGACAGGAGGGACAGACTGGTGTGAGAGAGAGAGACAGGAGGGACAGACTGGTGTGAGAGAGAGAGAGACAGGAGGGACAGACTGGTGTGAGAGAGAGAGAGACAGGAGGGACAGTCTGGTGTGAGAGAGAGACAGGAGGGACAGACTGGTGTGAGAGAGAGAGACAGGAGGGACAGACTGGTGTGAGAGAGAGAGAGACAGGAGGGACAGACTGGTGTGAGAGAGACAGGAGGGACAGACTGGTGTGAGAGAGAGAGACAGGAGGGACAGACTGGTGTGAGAGAGAGAGACAGGAGGGACAGACTGGTGTGAGAGAGAGAGACAGGAGGGACAGACTGGTGAGAGAGAGAGAGACAGGAGGGACAGACTGGTGTGAGAGAGAGAGAGACAGGAGGGACAGACAGACAGGAGGGACAGACTGGTGTGAGAGAGAGAGACAGGAGGGACAGACTGGTGTGAGAGAGAGAGACAGGAGGGACAGACTGGTGTGAGAGAGACAGGAGGGACAGACTGGTGTGAGAGAGAGAGACAGGAGGGATAGACTGGTGTGAGAGAGAGAGACAGGAGGGACAGACTGGTGTGAGAGAGAGAGACAGGAGGGACAGACTGGTGTGAGAGAGAGAGACAGGAGGGACAGACTGGTGTGAGAGAGAGAGACAGGAGGGACAGACTGGTGTGAGAGAGAGAGACAGGAGGGACAGACTGGTGTGAGAGAGAGAGACAGGAGGGACAGACTGGTGTGAGAGAGAGAGACAGGAGGGACAGACTGGTGTGAGAGAGAGAGACAGGAGGGACAGACTGGTGTGAGAGAGAGACAGGAGGGACAGACTGGTGTGAGAGAGAGAGACAGGAGGGACAGACTGGTGTGAGAGAGAGAGACAGGAGGGACAGACTGGTGTGAGAGAGAGAGACAGGAGGGACAGACTGGTGTGAAGAGAGAGACAGGAGGGACAGACTGGTGTGAGAGAGAGAGACAGGAGGGACAGACTGGTGTGAGAGAGAGAGACAGGAGGGACAGACTGGTGTGAGAGAGAGAGACAGGAGGGACAGACTGGTGTGAGAGAGAGAGACAGGAGGGACAGACTGGTGTAGAGAGAGACAGGAGGGACAGACTGGTGTGAGAGAGAGAGACAGGAGGGACAGACTGGTGTGAGAGAGAGAGACAGGAGGGACAGACTGGTGTGAGAGAGAGAGACAGGAGGGACAGACTGGTGTGAGAGAGAGAGACAGGAGGGACAGACTGGTGTGAGAGAGAGACAGGAGGGACAGACTGGTGTGAGAGAGAGAGACAGGAGGGACAGACTGGTGTGAGAGAGAGACAGGAGGGACAGACTGGTGTGAAGAGAGAGACAGGAGGGACAGACTGGTGTGAGAGAGAGAGACAGGAGGGACAGACTGGTGTGAGAGAGAGAGACAGGAGGGACAGACTGGTGTGAGAGAGAGAGACAGGAGGGACAGACTGGTGTGAGAGAGAGAGACAGGAGGGACAGACTGGTGTGAGAGAGAGAGAGACAGGAGGGACAGACTGGTGTGAGAGAGAGAGACAGGAGGGACAGACTGGTGTGAGAGAGAGAGACAGGAGGGACAGACTGGTGTGAGAGAGAGAGACAGGAGGGACAGACTGGTGTGAGAGAGAGAGACAGGAGGGACAGACTGGTGAGAGAGAGACAGGAGGGACAGACTGGTGTGAGAGAGAGAGACAGGAGGGACAGACTGGTGTGAGAGAGAGAGACAGGAGGGACAGACTGGTGTGAGGAGAGAGACAGGAGGGACAGACTGGTGTGAGAGAGAGAGACAGGAGGGACAGACTGGTGTGAGAGAGAGAGACAGGAGGGACAGACTGGTGTGAGAGAGAGACAGGAGGGACAGACTGGTGTGAGAGAGAGAGACAGGAGGGACAGACTGGTGTGAGAGAGAGAGACAGGAGGGACAGACTGGTGTGAGAGAGAGAGACAGGAGGGACAGACTGGTGTGAGAGAGAGAGACAGGAGGGACAGACTGGTGTGAGAGAGAGAGACAGGAGGGACAGACTGGTGTGAGAGAGAGAGACAGGAGGGACAGACTGGTGTGAGAGAGAGAGACAGGAGGGACAGACTGGTGTGAGAGAGAGACAGGAGGGACAGACTGGTGTGAGAGAGAGAGACAGGAGGGACAGACTGGTGTGAGAGAGAGAGACAGGAGGGACAGACTGGTGTGAGAGAGAGAGACAGGAGGGACAGACTGGTGTGAGAGAGAGAGACAGGAGGGACAGACTGGTGTGAGAGAGAGAGACAGGAGGGACAGACTGGTGTGAGAGAGAGAGACAGGAGGGACAGACTGGTGTGAGAGAGAGAGAGAGACAGGAGGGACAGACTGGTGTGAGAGAGAGACAGGAGGGACAGACTGGTGTGAGAGAGAGAGACAGGAGGGACAGACTGGTGTGAGAGAGAGAGACAGGAGGGACAGACTGGTGTGAGGAGAGAGAGAGACAGGAGGGACAGACTGGTGTGAGAGAGAGAGAGACAGGAGGGACAGACTGGTGTGAGAGAGAGAGACAGGAGGGACAGACTGGTGTGAGAGAGAGAGACAGGAGGGACAGACTGGTGTGAGAGAGAGAGACAGGAGGGACAGACTGGTGTGAGAGAGAGACAGGAGGGACAGACTGGTGTGAGAGAGAGACAGGAGGGACAGACTGGTGTGAGAGAGAGAGACAGGAGGGACAGACTGGTGTGAGAGAGAGACAGGAGGGACAGACTGGTGTGAGAGAGAGAGACAGGAGGGACAGACTGGTGTAGAGAGAGACAGGAGGGACAGACTGGTGAGAGAGAGAGAGACAGGAGGGACAGACTGGTGTGTGAGAGAGAGAGAGACAGGAGGGACAGACTGGTGTGAGAGAGAGAGAGACAGGAGGGACAGACTGGTGTGAGAGAGAGACAGGAGGGACAGACTGGTGTGAGAGAGAGAGACAGGAGGGACAGACTGGTGTGAGAGAGAGAGACAGGAGGGACAGACTGGTGTGAGAGAGAGAGACAGGAGGGACAGACTGGTGAGAGAGACAGGAGGGACAGACTGGTGTGAGAAGAGAGAGAGACAGGAGGGACAGACTGGTGTGAGAGAGAGAGACAGGAGGGACAGACTGGTGGAGAGAGAGAGAGACAGGAGGGACAGACTGGTGTGAGAGAGAGACAGGAGGGACAGACTGGTGTGAGAGAGAGAGACAGGAGGGACAACTGGTGTGAGAGAGAGAGACAGGAGGGACAGACTGGTGTGAGAGAGAGAGACAGGAGGGACAGACTGGTGTGAGAGAGACAGGAGAGACAGACTGGTGTGAGAGAGAGAGACAGGAGGGACAGACTGGTGTGAGAGAGAGAGACAGGAGGGACAGACTGGTGTGAGAGAGAGAGACAGGAGGGACAGACTGGTGTGAGAGAGAGAGACAGGAGGGACAGACTGGTGTGAGAGAGAGAGAGACAGGAGGGACAGACTGGTGTGAGAGAGACAGGAGGGACAGACTGGGGTGAGAGAGAGACAGGAGGGACAGACTGGTGTGAGAGAGAGAGACAGGAGGGACAGACTGGTGTGAGAGAGAGAGACAGGAGGGACAGACTGGTGTGAGAGGAGAGAGACAGGAGGGACAGTCTGGTGTGAGAGAGAGAGACAGGAGGGACAGACTGGTGTGAGAGAGAGAGACAGGAGGGACAGACTGGTGTGAGAGAGAGACAGGAGGGACAGACTGGTGTGAGAGAGAGAGACAGGAGGGACAGACTGGTGTGAGAGAGAGAGACAGGAGGGACAGACTGGTGTGAGAGAGAGAGACAGGAGGGACAGACTGGTGTGAGAGAGAGAGACAGGAGGGACAGACTGGTGTGAGAGAGAGAGACAGGAGGGACAGACTGGTGTGAGAGAGAGAGACAGGAGGGACAGACTGGTGTGAGAGAGAGACAGGAGGGACAGACTGGTGTGAGAGAGAGAGACAGGAGGGACAGACTGGTGTGAGAGAGAGAGACAGGAGGGACAGACTGGTGTGAGAGAGAGAGACAGGAGGGACAGACTGGTGTGAGAGAGAGAGACAGGAGGGACAGACTGGTGTGAGAGAGAGAGACAGGAGGGACAGACTGGTGTGAGAGAGAGAGACAGGAGGGACAGACTGGTGTGAGAGAGAGAGAGAGAGAGAGACAGGAGGGACAGACTGGTGTGAGAGAGAGACAGGAGGGACAGACTGGTGTGAGAGAGAGAGACAGGAGGGACAGACTGGTGTGAGAGAGAGAGACAGGAGGGACAGACTGGTGTGAGAGAGAGAGAGAGACAGGAGGGACAGACTGGTGTGAGAGAGAGAGAGACAGGAGGGACAGACTGGTGTGAGAGAGAGAGACAGGAGGGACAGACTGGTGTGAGAGAGAGAGACAGGAGGGACAGACTGGTGTGAGAGAGAGAGAGAGACAGGAGGGACAGACTGGTGTGAGAGAGAGAGACAGGAGGGACAGACTGGTGTGAGAGAGAGAGACAGGAGGGACAGACTGGTGTGAGAGAGACAGGAGGGACAGACTGGTGTGAGAGAGACAGGAGGGACAGACTGGTGTGAGAGAGAGAGACAGGAGGGACAGACTGGTGTGAGAGAGAGAGACAGGAGGGACAGACTGGTGTGAGAGAGAGAGACAGGAGGGACAGACTGGTGTGAGAGAGAGACAGGAGGGACAGACTGGTGTGAGAGAGAGAGACAGGAGGGACAGACTGGTGTGAGAGAGAGAGACAGGAGGGACAGACTGGTGTGAGAGAGAGAGACAGGAGGGACAGACTGGTGAGAGAGAGAGACAGGAGGGACAGACTGGTGTGAGAGAGACAGGAGGGACAGACTGGTGTGAGAGAGAGAGACAGGAGGGACAGACTGGTGTGAGAGAGAGACAGGAGGGACAGACTGGTGTGAGAGAGAGAGACAGGAGGGACAGACTGGTGTGAGAGAGACAGGAGGGACAGACTGGTGAGAGAGAGAGAGACAGGAGGGACAGACTGGTGTGAGAGAGAGAGAGACAGGAGGGACAGACTGGTGTGAGAGAGACAGGAGGGACAGACTGGTGTGAGAGAGAGAGACAGGAGGGACAGACTGGTGTGAGAGAGAGACATGAGGGACAGACTGGTGTGAGAGAGAGAGACAGGAGGGACAGACTGGTGTGAGAGAGAGAGACAGGAGGGACAGACTGGTGTGAGAGAGAGACAGGAGGGACAGACTGGTGTGAGAGAGACAGGAGGGACAGACTGGTGTGAGAGAGAGAGAGACAGGAGGGACAGACTGGTGTGAGAGAGAGAGAGACAGGAGGGACAGACTGGTGTGAGAGAGAGAGACAGGAGGGACAGACTGGTGAGAGAGAGAGAGACAGGAGGGACAGACTGGTGTGAGAGAGAGAGACAGGAGGGACAGACTGGTGTGAGAGAGAGAGACAGGAGGGACAGTCTGGTGTGAGAGAGAGAGACAGGAGGGACAGACTGGTGTGAGAGAGAGAGACAGGAGGGACAGACTGGTGAGAGAGTGAGAGACAGGAGGGACAGACTGGTGTGAGAGAGAGAGACAGGAGGGACAGACTGGTGTGAGAGAGAGACAGGAGGGACAGACTGGTGTGAGAGAGAGACAGGAGGGACAGACTGGTGTGAGAGAGACAGGAGGGACAGACTGGTGTGAGAGAGAGACAGGAGGGACAGACTGGTGTGAGAGAGAGAGACAGGAGGGACAGACTGGTGTGAGAGAGAGAGACAGGAGGGACAGACTGGTGTGAGAGAGAGAGACAGGAGGGACAGACTGGTGTGAGAGAGAGAGACAGGAGGGACAGACTGGTGTGAGAGAGAGAGACAGGAGGGACAGACTGGTGTGAGAGAGAGAGACAGGAGGGACAGACTGGTGTGAGAGAGAGAGACAGGAGGGACAGACTGGTGTGAGAGAGAGAGACAGGAGGGACAGACTGGTGTGAGAGACAGAGACAGGAGGGACAGACTGGTGTGAGAGAGAGAGACAGGAGGGACTGTCTGGTGTGAGAGAGAGAGACAGGAGGGACAGACTGGTGTGAGAGAGAGAGACAGGAGGGACAGACTGGTGTGAGAGAGAGAGACAGGAGGGACTGTCTGGTGTGAGAGAGAGAGACAGGAGGGACAGACTGGTGTGAGAGAGAGAGACAGGAGGGACAGACTGGTGTGAGAGAGAGACAGGAGGGACAGACTGGTGTGAGAGAGAGAGACAGGTGGGACAGACTGGTGTGAGAGAGACAGACAGGAGGGACAGACTGGTGTGAGAGAGAGAGACAGGAGGGACAGACTGGTGTGAGAGAGAGAGACAGGAGGGACAGACTGGTGTGAGAGAGACAGGAGGGACAGACTGGTGTGAGAGAGAGAGACAGGAGGGACAGACTGGTGTGAGAGAGAGAGACAGGAGGGACAGACTGGTGTGAGAGAGAGAGACAGGAGGGACAGACTGGTGTGAGAGAGAGAGACAGGAGGGACAGACTGGTGTGAGAGAGAGAGACAGGAGGGACAGACTGGTGTGAGAGAGAGACAGGAGGGACAGACTGGTGTGAGAGAGAGACAGGAGGGACAGACTGGTGTGAGAGAGACAGGAGGGACAGACTGGTGTGAGAGAGAGAGACAGGAGGGACAGACTGGTGTGAGAGAGAGAGACAGGAGGGACAGACTGGTGTGAGAGAGAGAGACAGGAGGGACATACTGGTGTGAGAGAGAGACAGGAGTGACAGACTGGTGTGAGAGAGAGAGACAGGAGGGACAGACTGGTGTGAGAGAGACTGGAGGGACAGACTGGTGTGAGAGAGAGAGACAGGAGGGACAGACTGGTGTGAAAGAGAGACTGGAGGGACAGACTGGTGTGAGAGAGAGAGAGAGACAGGAGGGACAGACTGGTGTGAGAGAGAGAGACAGGAGGGACAGACTGGTGTGAGAGAGAGAGACAGGAGGGACAGACTGGTGTGAGAGAGACAGGAGGGACAGACTGGTGTGAGAGAGAGAGACAGGAGGGACAGACTGGTGTGAGAGAGAGAGACAGGAGGGACAGACTGGTGTGAGAGAGAGAGACAGGAGGGACAGACTGGTGTGAGAGAGAGAGACAGGAGGGACAGACTGGTGTGAGAGAGAGACCGGAGGGACAGACTGGTGTGAGAGAGAGAGACAGGAGGGACAGACTGGTGTGAGAGAGAGACAGGAGGGACAGACTGGTGTGAGAGAGAGAGACAGGAGGGACAGACTGGTGTGAGAGAGACAGGAGGGACAGACTGGTGTGAGAGAGAGAGAGACAGGAGGGACAGACTGGTGTGAGAGAGAGAGACAGGAGGGACAGACTGGTGTGAGAGAGAGAGACAGGAGGGACAGACTGGTGTGTGAGAGAGAGACAGGAGGGACAGACTGGTGTGAGAGAGAGAGACAGGAGGGACAGACTGGTGTGAGAGAGAGAGACAGGAGGGACAGACTGGTGTGAGAGAGAGAGAGACAGGAGGGACAGACTGGTGTGAGAGAGAGAGAGACAGGAGGGACAGACTGGTGTGAGAGAGAGACAGGAGGGACAGACTGGTGTGAGAGAGACAGGAGTGACAGACTGGTGTGAGAGAGAGAGACAGGAGGGATAGACTGGTGAGAGAGAGAGACAGGAGGGACAGACTGGTGTGAGAGAGAGAGACAGGAGGGACAGACTGGTGTGAGAGAGAGACAGGAGGGACAGACTGGTGTGAGAGAGAGAGACAGGAGGGACAGACTGGTGTGAGAGAGAGAGACAGGAGGGACAGACTGGTGTGAGAGAGAGAGACAGGAGGGACAGACTGGTGTGAGAGAGAGACAGGAGGGACAGACTGGTGTGAGAGAGAGAGACAGGAGGGACAGACTGGTGTGAGAGAGAGAGAGACAGGAGGGACAGACTTTGATTGGAATTCGATTTGATTTATTATTGTCACATGTATTAACATACAGTGAAAAGTATTGTTTCTTGCGCGCTATACAAAGCATACCGTTCATAGAGAAGGAAAGGAGAGGGTGCAGAATGTAGTGCTACAGTCACAGCTCGGGGTGTAGAGAAAGATCAACTTAATGCGAGGTCGGTCCATTCAAAAGTCTGACGGCAGCAGCAGGGAAGAAGCTGTTCTTGAGTCGGTCGGTACGTGACCTCAGACTTTTGAATCCTTTTCCCGACGGAAGAAGGTGGAAGAGAGAATGTCCGGGGTGCGTGGGGGGGGGTCCTTAATTATGCCGGCTGCTTTTCCCCGAGGGCAGCAGGAAGTGTAGACAGAGTCAATGGATGGGAGGCTGGGTTTGCGTGATGGATTGGGCTACATTCACGACCCTTTGTAGTTCCTTGCGGTCTTGGGCAGAGCAGGAGCCCCAGACCAAGCTGTGATACATCCGGGAAGGATGCTTTCTATGGGGCATCTGTAAAAGTTGGTGAGAGTCGTAGCGGACATGCCAAATTTCCTTGATGTGAGGGGAGGGGTGAGTGAGACAGGAGGGCCTTTTATAACCTCCTTCATCATAACCTCGCAGCAATTTCCCTCGGAGCGACGTTACGCTAACTGGCCTGTAGTTTTTCTTCTTTCTGTCTCCCTCCCAACTTGAATATGGGGAGGGGGGCGGTGAGGGATATGGGGTGAGGGAGCGAGGGATATGGGGAGAGGGGAGTGAGGCATATGGGGAGGAGGGAGTGAGGGATATGGGGAGTGGTGAGTGAGGGATAGGAGGAGAAGGAGTGAGGGATATGGAGAGGGGGAGTGAGGGATATGGGGAGGTGGGAGCGAGGGATATGGGGAGGGGGGAGCGAGGGATATGGGGAGAGGGGAGTGAGGGATATGGGGAGGAGGGAGTGAGTGATATGGGGAGGGGGAGTGAGGGATGTGGGGAGAGGGGAGTGAGGGATGTGGGGAGGGGGAGTGAGGGATGTGGGGAGGGGGAGTGAGGGATATGGGGAAAGGGAAGTGGGGATATGGGGAGAAGGAGCAAGTAATATGGGGATGGGTAGTGAGGGATATTCGGAGTGAGGGATATGGGGAGGAGGATGTGAGGGATATGGGGAGGAGGGAGTGAGGGATATGGAGAGGGGGGAGTGATTGATATGGGGAGCAGGGAGGGATATGGGGAGTGAGGGATATTGGGGGGGAGTGCGGGATATGTGGAGTGAGGGGTATGGGGAGGGGGGAGTGAGGGATATGGAGAGATGAGAGCTGGGGGATATGGGGAGGGGGAAGTGTGGGATACAGGAAAGGGGGAGTGAGGGATATGGGGTGGAGTGAGAGATATGGGGAGGGGGGATAGTGAGAGATATGGGGAGGGGGAGTGAGTGATATGGGGAGAGGGATAGATGGATATAGGGAGTGGGGAGTGAGGGATATTGGGATGAGGAGTGGGGACATGGGGAGGGGAAGTGGGTATAGGGGGAGGGGGGAGTGAGGGATATTGGGATTGGGAGTGAGGGATATGGGGAGGGGGGTGAGGGATATGGGGAGGGGGAGTGAGGGATTATGGGGAGGGGGAGTGAGAGATAAGCGGAGGGGGAGTGAGGGATATGGGGAGGGGGATTGATGGATATGGGGAGGAGGGGGTGAGGGATATGGGGCGGGGGATGTGAGGGATATGGGGAGGGGGTGAGGGATATGGGGAGAGGGAGTGAGGGGTATGGGGAGGGGGGGTGAGGGATATGGGGAGGGGGGGGTGAGGGATATGGGGAGGAGGGGGTGAGGGATATGGGGAGGGGGAGCGAGGGATATGGGGAGAGGGAGTGAGGGGTATGGGGAGGGGGGTGAGGGATATGGGGAGGGGGAGTGAGGGATTATGGGGAGGGGGAGTGAGAGATAAGCGGAGGGGGAGTGAGGGATATGGGGAGGGGGATTGATGGATATGGGGAGGAGGGGGTGGGGGATATGGGGAGGGGATAGTGAGGGATAATGAGGTGTGGTGTGATTTCTGGAGTGTGTGAATGATATCTGAGCTCCATGTGTGAGTGAGTGAGCCTCTGTCTGTGCCTAACTCTCTCTGTCTGCCTCATGTCTAGACGGGAGTGACAGACAGGGCCCTGAAATGTCTGCGAGATGCCTTGGAGACGGTGAACAGTACCTACAGCCTCTCACTCCTGGCGTACACATTCACACTGGCTCAGGACCAGGTCACCAGGGACAAAATACTCCACCGTCTTGAGGAGCTGGCCATCAAAGAAGGTAGAGCCTCGTTCAGCCGCCTTCCCTCCACTCCCCCTCACCCTCCATCACTCCCTCCACCCTCGCTGGAGTGCGGGACATTGGACCATGTGGTGACGCGTAACTAACGTCGAGTCTCCAATCTTTGGCTTGCAGACGGCCTGACTCACTGGCGCCGCGAGCAGGAGCCTGAGGAAGAGCACGACTACTGGTGGAGAGCTCCCTCGGCAGAGGTGGAGATGACCGCCTACGTCCTCCTGGCCCTGCTGTCCCAGCCCCAGGTCCCCACCTCCGACCTGGACCGGGCCATTCCCATCGTCCGCTGGCTGGTGAAACAGAGGAATTCCTACGGAGGGTTCGCCTCGACCCAGGTGAAGAGTGGGGCTCGGTACCGCACTGAGAGGGGGATTGGGGAAGCTCAGAGAGAGGCCCACGTTTCTTCAGGAGGGTCGATAAAGGGGGATCAGTAGATGCACTGTACCGGCATTTACAAAACATAGAAACATAGAAACATAGAACAGTACAGCACAGAACAGGCCCTTCGGCCCACGATGTTGTGCCGAGCTTTGTCTGAAACCAAGATCAAGCTATCCCACTCCCTATCATCCTGGTGTGCTCCATGTGCCTATCCAATAACCGCTTAAATGTTCCTAAAGTGTCTGACTCCACTATCACTGCAGGCAGTCCATTCCACACCCCAACCACTCTCTGCGTAAAGAACCTACCTCTGATATCCTTCCTGTATCTCCCACCACGAACCCTATAGTTATGCCCCCTTGTAATAGCTCCATCCACCCGAGGAAATAGTCTTTGAACGTTCACTCTATCTATCCCCTTCATCATTTTATAAACCTCTATTAAGTCTCCCCTCAGCCTCCTCCGCTCCAGAGAGAACAGCCCTAGCTCTCTCAACCTTTCCTCATAAGACCTACCCTCCAAACCAGGCAGCATCCTGGTAAATCTCCTCTGCACTCTTTCCAGCGCTTCCACATCCTTCTTATAGTGAGGTGACCAGAACTGCACACAATATTCCAAATGTGGTCTCACCAAGGTCCTGTACAGTTGCAGCATAACCCCACGGCTCTTAAACTCCAACACCCTGTTAATAAAAGCTAACACACTATAGACAGAGAGAGAGAGTCAGAGAGACAGAGAGAGAGACAGAAAGGGAGAAACACAGAGAGAGACATAGAGAGAGAGAGACAGAGACACAGAGAGAGAGAGAGAGACAGAGAGAGACAGGGTGCGAGAGACACATAGAGTGAGACAGACAGAGAGAGAGACAGAAAGGGAGAAACACAGAGAGAGACATAGAGAGACAGAGAGAGACAGAGACACAGAGAGAGACAGAGAGAGACAGAGAGAGAGAGACACAGAGAGAGACAGAGAGAGAGAGACAGAGAGAGAGACAGAGAGAGAGAGAGACAGAGAGAGAGACAGAGACAGAGAGAGAGAGAGACAGAGAGAGAGACAGAGAGAGAGACAGAGAGAGAGACAGAGAGAGAGACAGAGAGACAGAGAGACAGAGAGAGAGAGAGAGACACACAGAGAGAGAGAGAGAGTCACAGAGACAGAGAGACAGAGAGTCATAGAGAGACAGAGAGAGAGACACAGAGTCAGAGAGACAGAGTCAGAGAGACAGAGTCAGAGAGACAGAGAGAGAGACAGAGAGAGAGACAGAGAGAGAGACAGAGAGAGAGACAGAGAGAGAGACAGAGAGAGAGACAGAGAGGCAGAGCGAGACAGAGAGAGACAGAGAGGCAGAGCGAGACAGAGAGAGACAGAGAGAGAGAGAGAAACTTGAGGGACTTGATGGTTTGAGTTATAAGGAGAGGCTGGATAGACTGGGACTTTTTTCTCTGGAGCGTAGGAGGCTGAGGGGTGACCTTATAGAGGTCTATAAAATAATGAGGGGCACAGATCAGCTAGATAGTCAACATCTTTTCCCAAAGGTAGGGGAGTCTAAAACTAGAGGGCATAGGTTTAAGGTGAGAGGGGAGAGATACAAAAGTGTCCAGAGGGGCAATTTTTTCACACAGAGGGTGGTGAGTGTCTGGAACAAGCTGCCAGAGGCAGTAGTAGAGACGGGTACAATTTTGTCTTTTAAAAAGCGTTTAGACAGTTACATGGGTAAGATGGGTATAGAGGGATATGGGCCAAATGCGGGCAATTGTGACTCGCTTAGGGGTTTAAAAAAAAAAGGGCGGCATGGACAAGTTGGGCCGAAGGGCCTGTTTCCATGCTGTAAACCCTCTATGACTCCATTATTTTATAGACCTCTATAAGATCACCCCTCAGCCTCCTACGCTCCAGAGAAAAAAGTCCCAGTCTATCCAGCCTCTCCTTATAACTCAAACCATCAAGTCCGGGGAACATCCTAGTAAATCTTTCCTGCACTCTTTCTAGTTTAATAATATCCTTTCTATAATAGGGTGACCGGAACTGTACAGCAGTGGATGGGGTTGACTCTTCGAGGATGGGAGGCGGGGGGTGTGGGGGGATGTGGGGGGGGGGCTGTTTCCAGAGTGACTGACGCTGTTCCCCGTCTCCCCCTCCCCACCTCAGGACACAGTGGTGGCCCTTCAGGCCCTCTCCCTCTACGCAGAGTTGATCTACGTCGCTGACCCCCACAGCTCGGTGACTGTGAGCTCCGAGAGCGGATTCCACGAGGAATTCCACATCGACTCCTCCAACCAGCTCCTGCTCCAGAGCCGGCCCTTGCCGGAGGTTCCCGGAGAATACAGCGCGGACGTCACCGGCTCCAGCTGCCTCCTCCTCCAGGTCAGTTTGCTTCACCGCCTGACCCCCAAGTCAAAGCATCCAGAGCTGCCGGGGAGAGCAACATTCCGGGTGGGGGAGCGAGGGATACTCAGGAGGGGGGAGCGAGGGATACTCAGGAGGGGGGAAGCGAGGGATACTCAGGAGGGGGGAGCGAGGGATACTCAGGAGGGGGGAAGCGAGGGATACTCAGGAGGGGGGAGCGAGGGATACTCAGGAGGGGGGAGCGAGGGATACTCAGGAGGGGGGAAGCGAGGGATACTCAGGATGGGGGAGCGAGGGATACTCAGGATGGGGGAGCGAGGGATATTCAGGAGGGGGGAAGCGAGGGATACTCAGGAGGGGGGAGCGAGGGATACTCAGGAGGGGGGAGCGAGGGATACTCAGGATGGGGGAGCGAGGGATACTCAGGATGGGGGAGCGAGGGATACTCAGGATGGGGGAGCGAGGGATACTCAGGAGGGGGGAAGCGAGGGATACTCAGGAGGGGGGAAGCGAGGGATACTCAGGAGGGGGGAGCGAGGGATACTCAGGAGGGGGGAAACGAGGGATACTCAGGAGGGGGGAGCGAGGGATACTCAGGAGGGGGGAGCGAGGGATACTCAGGAGGGGGGAGCGAGGGATACTCAGGAGGGGGGAGCGAGGGATATTCAGGATGGGGGAGCGAGGGATACTCAGGATGGGGGAGCGAGGGATACTCAGGAGGGGGGAGCGAGGGATACTCAGGAGGGGGGGAGCGAGGGATACTCAGGAGGGGGGAGCGAGGGATGCTCAGGATGGGGGAGCGAGGGATACTCAGGAGGGGGGAGCGAGGGATACTCAGGAGGGGGGAGCGAGGGATACTCAGGAGGGGGGAGCGAGGGATACTCAGGAGGGGGGAAGCGAGGGATACTCAGGATGGGGGAGCGAGGGATACTCAGGATGGGGGAGCGAGGGATATTCAGGAGGGGGGAAGCGAGGGATACTCAGGAGGGGGGAGCGAGGGATACTCAGGAGGGGGGAGCGAGGGATACTCAGGATGGGGGAGCGAGGGATACTCAGGATGGGGGAGCGAGGGATACTCAGGATGGGGGAGCGAGGGATACTCAGGATGGGGGAGCGAGGGATACTCAGGAGGGGGGAAGCGAGGGATACTCAGGAGGGGGGAGCGAGGGATACTCAGGAGTGGGGAGCGAGGGATATTCAGGATGGGGGAGCGAGGGATACTCAGGATGGGGGAGCGAGGGATACTCAGGATGGGGGAGCGAGGGATATTCAGGATGGGGGAGCGAGGGATACTCAGGATGGGGGAGCGAGGGATATTCAGGAGGGGGGAGCGAGGGATACTCAGGATGGGGGAGCGAGGGATACTCAGGAGGGGGGAAGCGAGGGATACTCAGGAGGGGGGAGCGAGGGATACTCAGGAGGGGGGAAGCGAGGGATACTCAGGAGGGGGAGTGAGGGATACTCAGGAGGGGGGAGCGAGGGATACTCAGGAGGGGGGAGCGAGGGATACTCAGGAGGGGGGAAGCGAGGGATACTCAGGAGGGGGGAGCGAGGGATACTCAGGAGGGGGGAGCGAGGGATACTCAGGAGGGGGGAAGCGAGGGATACTCAGGAGGGGGGAGCGAGGGATACTCAGGAGGGGGGAGCGAGGGATACTCAGGAGGGGGGAGCGAGGGATACTCAGGAGGGGGGAAGCGAGGGATACTCAGGATGGGGGAAGCGAGGGATACTCAGGAGGGGGGAGCGAGGGATATTCAGGAGGGGGGAGCGAGGGATACTCAGGATGGGGGAGCGAGGGATACTCAGGAGGGGGGAGCGAGGGATACTCAGGAGGGGGGAGCGAGGGATATTCAGGATGGGGGACTGAGGGATACTCAGGATGGGGGAGCGAGGGATATTCAGGATGGGGAGCGAGGGATATTCAGGATGGGGGAGCGAGGGATATTCAGGATAGGGTGAGCGAGGGATATTGGAAGTTGGTGATATGGGGAGGTGGGAGTGAGAGGTATGGGGAGGGGGCTTTGAGAGGTATGGAGATGGGGAGTGAGGGTATGGGTAGGGGGATATGGGGAGTGAGGGATAAGGGTAGTGAGGGAGATTGCGGGTGGGAGTGAGGGATGAGGAGTGAGGGATATGAGTAGTGAGGGATATGGTTGGTGAGGGGTATGGGGAATGAGGGATATGGGTAGTGTGGGAGATTGCAGATGGGAGTGAGGGATATGGTGAGTGAGGGATATGGTGAGTGAGGGATATGGTGAGTGAGGGATATGGTGAGTGAGGGATATGGTGAGTGAGGGATATGGTGAGTGAGGGATATGGTGAGTGAGGGATATGGTGAGTGAGGGATATGAGGAGTGAGGGATATGGGGTTTGAGGGATATGGGGAGCGAGGTATATGGGGAGTGATGGATATGGATGATGAGTGGTGTGGGGAATGAGTGACATGGCTAGTGAGGGAGATTGCGGATAGGAGTAAGGGATATGGGTAGTGAGAGATATGGGGAGTGAGGGATATGTGTAGTGATGGATATGCATAATGAGGGATTATGGGAAGTGAGGGATATGGGGAGTGAGGGATATGGGTGGTGAGAGAGAGGGCAGATGGCAGTGAGGGATATGGAGAGTGACAAATATGGCGAGTGAGGGAGATTGTGGTTGGGATTGAGGGATATGGGTATTGAGAGATATGGGGAGTGAGGGATATGGGGAGTGAGGGATGTAGGGTGTGAGGGATCTGGGGAGCGAGGGATAAGGGGAGCGAGGGATAAGGGGAGCGAGGGATAAGGGGAGCGAGGGATAAGGGGAGTGAGGGATCTGGGGAGCGAGGGATATGGGGAGCGAGGGATATGGGGAGCGAGTGATATGGGGAGCGAGGGATACGGTGAGTAAGGGATTTGGGGAGTGAGGGATATGGGGAATGAGGGATTTGGGGAGTGAGGGATTTGGGGAGTGAGGGATATGGGGAGTGAGGGATATGGGGAGTGAGGGATATGGGGAGTGAGGGATATGGGGAGTGAGGGATATGGGGAGTGAGGGACGTGGGGAGCGAGGGACATGGGGAGCGGGGGATATGGGGAGTGAGGGATATTCAGGATGGGGGAGCGAGGGATATTCAGGATGGGAGTGAGGGATATTCAGGATAGGGTGAGTGAGGGATATTGGAAGTTTGTGATATGGGGAGGTGGGAGTGAGAGGTATGGGGAGGGGGCTTTGAGAGGTATGGAGATGGGGAGTGAGGGTATGGGTAGGGGGATATGGGGAGTGAGGGATATGGGTAGTGAGGGAGATTGTGGAAGGGAGTGAGGGATGAAGAGTGAGGCATATGAGTAGTGAGGGATATGGTTGGTGAGGGGTATGGGGAATGAGTGATATGGCTAGTGAGGGAGCTTGCGGATAGGAGTGAGGGATATGGGTAGTGAGGGATATGTGGAGTGAGGAATATGTGTAGTGATGGATATGCATAATGAGGGATTATGGGGAGTGAGGGATATGGGGAGTGAGGGATATGTGGAGTGAGGAATATGTGTAGTGATGGATATGCATAATGAGGGATTATGGGGAGTGAGGGATATGGGGAGTGAGGGATATGGGTGGTGAGAGAGATGGCAGATGGCAGTGAGGGATATGGAGAGTGACAGATATGGCGAGTGAGGGAGATTGTGGTTGGGAATGAGGGATATGGGTATTGAGAGATATGGGGAGTGAGGGATATGGGGAGTGAGGGATGTAGGGTGTGAGAGATATGGGGAGTGAGAGATATGGGGAGTGAGGGATATGGGGAGTGCGGGATGTAGGGTGTGAGGGATTTGGGGAATGAGGGATTTGGGGAGTGAGGGATAAGGGGAGCGAGGGATATGCGGAGCGAGGTATATGGGGAGTGATGGATATGGATGATGAGTGGTGTGGGGAATGAGTGACATGGCTAGTGAGGGAGATTGCGGATAGGAGTAAGGGATATGGGTAGTGAGAGATATGGGGAGTGAGGGATATGTGTAGTGATGGATATGCATAATGAGGGATTATGGGGAGTGAGGGATATGGGGAGTGAGGGATATGGGTGGTGAGAGAGATGGCAGATGGCAGTGAGGGATATGGAGAGTGACAAATATGGTGAGTGAGGGAGATTGTGGTTGGGAATGAGGGATATGGGTATTGAGAGATATGGGGAGTGAGGGATATGGGGAGTGAGGGATGTAGGGTGTGAGGGATATGGGGAATGAGGGATCTGGGGAGCGAGGGATCTGGGGAGCGAGGGATCTGGGGAGCGAGGGATATGGGGAGCGAGGGATATGGGGAGCGAGGGATATGGGGAGCGAGGGATATGGGGAGCGAGGGATCTGGGGAGCGAGGGATACAGGGAGCGAGGGATATGGGGAGCGAGGGATACGGGGAGCGTGGGATACGGGGAGCGAGGGATCTGGGGAGTGAGGGATCTGGGGAGCGAGGGATCTGGGGAGCGAGGGATATGGGGAGCGAGGGATACGGGGAGCGTGGGATACGGGGAGCGAGGGATCTGGGGAGCGAGGGATCTGGGGAGCGAGGGATCTGGGGAGCGAGGGATATGGGGAGCGAGGGATATGGGGAGCGAGGGATATGGGGAGTGAGTGATATGGGGAGCGAGGGATATGGGGAGTAATGGATTTTGTGGATGGGCGTGTGGGATACAGTACGTGAATTCTTCTGACACTCCATGCATCCAGTAATTTAATATGTTTCACTTACAGATATCTCTGCGTTATAACACACCACTCAGAAAGAAAGACTCGGCTTTCAGAGTCTCTGCAGAGCTGGTGCCGAATTTGGAGAATGGAAAAGTGTATGAAGGATCACAGCACAGGATTAATATGAATGTCAGGTGGATGAGTTCAATGTTTCCAGTGCCACAGGGTGGCATAGCGGGCACAGTGGGTTAACACTGCTGCCTCACAGCGCCAGGGGACCCGGGTTCGATTCCCGGCTCGGGTCACTGTCTGTGCGGAGTCTGCGCCTTCTCCCCGTGTCTGCGTGGGTTTTCCCCCGGGTGCTCCGGTTTCCTCCCACGGTTCGAAAGGCGTGCTGGTTAGGTGGATTGGCCGTGCTAAATTGCCCCTTAGTGTCTGGGGGACGAGCTGGGGTAAATACGGGGATAGGACCTGGGAAGGATTGTTGTCGGTGCAGGGTCGATTGGCCGAATGGCCTCGAATGGCACTGGAGGGGGGTGCCGAGGAGATTCACGAGGTTGATTCCGGAGTTGAGAGGGTTGGCTTATGAGGAGAGACTGAGTAGACTGGGGCTATACTCATTGGAATTCAGAAGAATGAGGGGGGGATCTCATAGAAACATATAAGATTATGAAGGGAATAGGTAAGATAGAAGCAGGGAAGTTGTTTCCACTGGCGGGTGAAACTAGAACGAGGGGGCATGGCCTCAAAATAAGAGGGAGCAGATTTAGGACTGAGTTGAGGAGGAACTTCTTCACACAAAGGGTTGTGAATCTGTGAGATTCCCTGCCCAGTTGAGGCTCCCTCGGTGAATGTTTTTAAGGCAAGGGTAGATAGATTTTTGAAGGAATTAAGGGTTATGGTGAGCGGGCGGGGAAGTGGAACCGAGTCCACGAAAAGATCAGCCATGATCTTATTGAATGGCGGGGCAGGCTCGAGGGGCCAGATGGCCGACTCCTGCTCCCAGTTCTTATGTTCTTCTGCACTGTAGGTTTCTATGGTTCGATGGAGTCAGTGTTTACCGGGTGTGAGGGTCAGTATTTACCGGGTGTGAGGGTCAGTATTTACCCCGTGTGAGGGTCAGTATTTACCGGGTGTGAGGGTCAGTATTTACCCCGTGTGAGGGTCAGTATTTACCGGGTGTGAGGGTCAGTATTTACCGGGTGTGAGGGTCAGTATTTACCGGGTGTGAGGGTCAGTATTTACCCCGTGTGAGGGTCAGTATTTACCCCGTGTGAGGGTCAGTATTTACCCCGTGTGTGGGTCAGTATTTACCCCGTGTGAGGGTCAGTATTTACCCCGTGTGAGGGTCAGTATTTACCCCGTGTGAGGGTCAGTATTTACCCCGTGTGAGGGTCAGTATTTACCCCGTGTGAGGGTCAGTATTTACCGGGTGTGAGGGTCAGTATTTACCAGGTGTGAGGGTCAGTATTTACCGGGTGTGAGGGTCAGTATTTACCGGGTGTGAGGGTCAGTATTTACCGGGTGTGAGGGTCAGTATTTACCCCGTGTGAGGGTCAGTATTTACCGGGTGTGTGGGTCAGTATTTACCCCGTGTGAGGGTCAGTATTTACCCCGTGTGAGGGTCAGTATTTACCGGGTGTGAGGGTCAGTATTTACCGGGTGTGAGGGTCAGTATTTACCGGGTGTGAGGGTCAGTATTTACCGGGTGTGAGGGTCAGTATTTACCGGGTGTGAGGGTCAGTATTTACCGGGTGGGAGGGTCAGTATTTACCGGGTGTGAGGGTCAGTATTTACCCCGTGTGAGGGTCAGTATTTACCGGGTGTGAGGGTCAGTATTTACCGGGTGTGAGGGTCAGTATTTACCGGGTGTGAGGGTCAGTATTTACCCCGTGTGAGGGTCAGTATTTACCCCGTGTGAGGGTCAGTATTTACCGGGTGTGAGGGTCAGTATTTACCCCGTGTGAGGGTCAGTATTTACCCCGTGTGAGGGTCAGTGTTTACCGGGTGTGAGGGTCAGTATTTACCGGGTGTGAGGGTCAGTATTTACCGGGTGTGAGGGTCAGTATTTACCCCGTGTGAGGGTCAGTATTTACCCCGTGTGAGGGTCAGTATTTACCCCGTGTGAGGGTCAGTATTTACCGGGTGTGAGGGTCAGTATTTACCCCGTGTGAGGGTCAGTATTTACCCCGTGTGAGGGTCAGTATTTACCGGGTGTGAGGGTCAGTATTTACCGGGTGTGAGGGTCAGTATTTACCCCGTGTGAGGGTCAGTATTTACCCCGTGTGAGGGTCAGTATTTACCCCGTGTGAGGGTCAGTATTTACCCCGTGTGAGGGTCAGTATTTACCGGGTGTGAGAGTCAGTATTTACCGGGTGTGAGGGTCAGTATTTACCGGGTGTGAGGGTCAGTATTTACCCAGTGTGAGGGTCAGTATTTACCCCGTGTGAGGGTCAGTATTTACCCCGTGTGAGGGTCAGTATTTACCCCGTGTGAGGGTCAGTATTTACCGGGTGTGAGGGTCAGTATTTACCCCGTGTGAGGGTCAGTATTTACCGGGTGTGAGGGTCAGTATTTACTGGGTGTGAGGGTCAGTATTTACCCCGTGTGAGGGTCAGTATTTACCCCGTGTGAGGGTCAGTATTTACCCGGTGTGAGGGTCAGTATTTACCCCATGTGAGGGTCAGTGTTTACCGGGTGTGAGGGTCAGTATTTACCGGGTGTGAGGGTCAGTATTTACCGGGTGTGAGGGTCAGTATTTACCCCGTGTGAGGGTCAGTATTTACCGGGTGTGAGGGTCAGTATTTACCGGGTGTGAGGGTCAGTATTTACCCCGTGTGAGGGTCAGTATTTACCGGGTGTGAGGGTCAGTATTTACAGGGTGTGAGGGTCAGTATTTACCCCGTGTGAGGGTCAGTATTTACCGGGTGTGAGGGTCAGTATTTACCCCGTGTGAGGGTCAGTATTTACCCCGTGTGAGGGTCAGTATTTACCCCGTGTGAGGGTCAGTATTTACCGGGTGTGAGGGTCAGTATTTACCCCGTGTGAGGGTCAGTATTTACCGGGTGTGAGGGTCAGTATTTACCCCGTGTGAGGGTCAGTATTTACCGGGTGTGAGAGTCAGTATTTACCGGGTGTGAGGGTCAGTATTTACCCCGTGTGAGGGTCAGTATTTACCGGGTGTGAGGGTCAGTATTTACCCCGTGTGAGGGTCAGTATTTACCCCGTGTGAGGGTCAGTATTTACCCCGTGTGAGGGTCAGTATTTACCGGGTGTGAGGGTCAGTATTTACCCCGTGTGAGGGTCAGTATTTACCGGGTGTGAGGGTCAGTATTTACCCCGTGTGAGGGTCAGTATTTACCGGGTGTGAGAGTCAGTATTTACCGGGTGTGAGGGTCAGTATTTACCCCGTGTGAGGGTCAGTATTTACCCCGTGTGAGGGTCAGTATTTACCCCGTGTGAGGGTCAGTATTTACCGTGTGTGAGGGTCAGTATTTACCGGGTGTGAGGGTCAGTATTTACCGGGTGTGAGGGTCAGTATTTACCCCGTGTGAGGGTCAGTATTTACCCCGTGTGAGGGTCAGTATTTACCGGGTGTGAGGGTCAGTATTTACCCCGTGTGAGGGTCAGTATTTACCGGGTGTGAGGGTCAGTATTTACCCCGTGTGAGGGTCAGTATTTACCGGGTGTGAGGGTCAGTATTTACCCCGTGTGAGGGTCAGTATTTACCGGGTGTGCGGGTCAGTATTTACCGGGTGTGAGGGTCAGTATTTACCCCGTGTGAGGGTCAGTATTTACCCCGTGTGAGGGTCAGTATTGACTGGGTGTGAGGGTCAGTATTTACCGGGTGTGAGGGTCAGTATTTACCGGGTGTGAGGGTCAGTATTTATCCCGTGTGAGGGTCAGTATTTACCCCGTGTGAGGGTCAGTATTTACCGGGTGTGAGGGTCAGTATTTACCGGGTGTGAGGGTCAGTATTTACCCCGTGTGAGGGTCAGTATTTACCGGGTGTGAGGGTCAGTATTTACCCCGTGTGAGGGTCAGTATTTACCCCGTGTGAGGGTCAGTATTTACCGGGTGTGAGGGTCAGTATTTACCCCGTGTGAGGGTCAGTATTTACCGGGTGTGAGGGTCAGTATTTACCGGGTGTGAGGGTCAGTATTTACCCCGTGTGAGGGTCAGTATTTACCGGGTGTGAGGGTCAGTATTTACCCCGTGTGAGGGTCAGTATTTACCGGGTGTGAGGGTCAGTATTTACCGGGTGTGAGGGTCAGTATTTACCGGGTGAGAGGGTCAGTATTTACCGGGTGAGAGGGTCAGTATTTACCCCGTGTGAGGGTCAGTATTTACCGGGTGTGAGGGTCAGTATTTACCCCGTGTGAGGGTCAGTATTTACCCCGTGTGAGGGTCAGTATTTACCCCGTGTGAGGGTCAGTATTTACCGGGTGTGAGGGTCAGTATTTACCCCGTGTGAGGGTCAGTATTTACCCCGTGTGAGGGTCAGTATTTACCGGGTGTGAGGGTCAGTATTTACCGGGTGTGAGGGTCAGTATTTACCGGGTGTGAGGGTCAGTATTTACCCCGTGTGAGGGTCAGTATTTACCGGGTGTGAGGGTCAGTATTTACCGGGTGTGAGGGTCAGTATTTACCGGGTGTGAGGGTCAGTATTTACCCCGTGTGAGGGTCAGTATTTACCCCGTGTGAGGGTCAGTATTTACCCTGTGTGAGGGTCAGTATTTACCGGGTGTGAGGGTCAGTATTTACCGTGTGTGAGGGTCAGTATTTACCGGGTGTGAGGGTCAGTATTTACCGGGTGTGAGGGTCAGTATTTACCCCGTGTGAGGGTCAGTATTTACCCCGTGTGAGGGTCAGTATTTACCGGGTGTGAGGGTCAGCATTTACCGGGTGTGAGGGTCAGTATTTACCGGGTGTGAGGGTCAGTATTTACCGGGTGTGAGGGTCAGTATTTACCGGGTGTGAGGGTCAGTATTTACCGGGTGTGAGGGTCAGTATTTACCGGGTGAGAGGGTCAGTATTTACCCCGTGTGAGGGTCAGTATTTACCGGGTGTGAGGGTCAGTATTTACCGGGTGTGAGGGTCAGTATTTACAGGGTGTGAGGGTCAGTATTTACCGGGTGTGAGGGTCAGTATTTACCCCGTGTGAGGGTCAGTATTTACCGGGTGTGAGGGTCAGTATTTACCCCGTGTGAGGGTCAGTATTTACCGGGTGTGAGGGTCAGTATTTACCCCGTGTGAGGGTCAGTATTTACCGGGTGTGAGGGTCAGTATTTACCCCGTGTGAGGGTCAGTATTTACCCCGTGTGAGGGTCAGTATTTACCGGGTGTGAGGGTCAGTATTTACCCCGTGTGAGGGTCAGTATTTACCCCGTGTGAGGGTCAGTATTTACCGGGTGTGAGGGTCAGTATTTACCGGGTGTGAGGGTCAGTATTTACCCCGTGTGAGGGTCAGTATTTACCCCGTGTGAGGGTCAGTATTTACCGGGTGTGAGGGTCAGTATTTACCCCGTGTGAGGGTCAGTATTTACCGGGTGTGGGGGTCAGTATTTACCGGGTGTGAGGGTCAGTATTTACTGGGTGTGAGGGTCAGTATTTACCCCGTGTGAGGGTCAGTATTTACCCCGTGTGAGGGTCAGTATTTACCCCGTGTGAGGGTCAGTATTTACCGGGTGTGAGGGTCAGTATTTACCCCGTGTGAGGGTCAGTATTTACCCCGTGTGAGGGTCAGTATTTACCCCGTGTGAGGGTCAGTATTTACCCCGTGTGAGGGTCAGTATTTACCGGGTGTGAGGGTCAGTATTTACCCCGTGTGAGGGTCAGTATTTACCGGGTGTGGGGGTCAGTATTTACCGGGTGTGAGGGTCAGTATTTACTGGGTGTGAGGGTCAGTATTTACCCCGTGTGAGGGTCAGTATTTACCCCGTGTGAGGGTCAGTATTTACCGGGTGTGAGGGTCAGTATTTACCCCGTGTGAGGGTCAGTGTTTACCCGTGTGAGGGTCAGTGTTTACCGGGTGTGAGGGTCAGTATTTACCGGGTGTGAGGGTCAGTATTTACCCCGTGTGAGGGTCAGTATTTACCCCGTGTGAGGGTCAGTATTTACCCGGTGTGAGGGTCAGTATTTACCCCGTGTGAGGGTCAGTATTTACCGGGTGTGAGGGTCAGTATTTACCGGGTGTGAGGGTCAGTATTTACCGGGTGTGAGGGTCAGTATTTACCGGGTGCGGGGGTCAGTATTTACCGGGTGTGAGGGTCAGTATGTACCCCGTGTGAGGGTCAGTATTTACCCCGTGTGAGGGTCAGTATTTACCCCGTGTGAGGGTCAGTATTTACCGGGTGTGAGGGTCAGTATTTACCGGGTGTGAGGGTCAGTATTTACCGGGTGGGGTCAGTATTTACCCCGTGTGAGGGTCAGTGTTTACCCCGTGTGAGGGTCAGTATTTACCGGGTGTGAGGGTCAGTATTTACCCCGTGTGAGGGTCAGTGTTTACCCGTGTGAGGGTCAGTATTTACCGGGTGTGAGGGTCAGTATTTACCGGGTGGGTGGGTCAGTATTTACCGGGTGTGAGGGTCAGTATTTACCCCGTGTGAGGGTCAGTATTTACCCCGTGTGAGGGTCAGTATTTACCCCGTGTGAGGGTCAGTATTTACCCCGTGTGAGGGTCAGTATTTACCGGGTGTGAGGGTCAGTATTTACCGGGTGTGAGGGTCAGTATTTACCGGGTGTGAGGATCAGTATTTACCCCGTGTGAGGGTCAGTATTTACCGGGTGTGAGGGTCAGTATTTACCCCGTGTGAGGGTCAGTATTTACCGGGTGTGAGGGTCAGTATTTACCCGGTGTGAGTGTCAGTATTTACCGGGTGTGAGGGTCAGTATTTACCCCGTGTGAGGGTCAGTATTTACCGGGTGTGAGGGTCAGTATTTACCGGGTGTGAGGGTCAGTATTTACCGGGTGTGAGGGTCAGTATTTACCGGGTGTGAGGGTCAGTATTTACCGGGTGTGAGGGTCAGTATTTACCGGGTGTGAGGGTCAGTATTTACCGGGTGTGAGGGTCAGTATTTACCCCGTGTGAGGGTCAGTATTTACCGGGTGTGAGGGTCAGTATTTACCGGGTGTGAGGGTCAGTATTTACCGGGTGTGAGGGTCAGTATTTACCCCGTGTGAGGGTCAGTATTTACCCCGTGTGAGGGTCAGTATTTACCCCGTGTGAGGGTCAGTATTTACCCCGTGTGAGGGTCAGTATTTACCCCGTGTGAGGGTCAGTATTTACCCCGTGTGAGGGTCAGTATTTACCCCGTGTGAGGGTCAGTATTTACCCCGTGTGAGGGTCAGTATTTACCCCGTGTGAGGGTCAGTATTTACCCCGTGTGAGGGTCAGTATTTACCCCGTGTGAGGGTCAGTATTTACCCCGTGTGAGGGTCAGTATTTACCCCGTGTGAGGGTCAGTATTTACCCCGTGTGAGGGTCAGTATTTACCCCGTGTGAGGGTCAGTATTTACCGGGTGTGAGGGTCAGTATTTACCCCGTGTGAGGGTCAGTATTTACCCCGTGTGAGGGTCAGTATTTACCGGGTGTGAGGGTCAGTATTTACCCCGTGTGAGGGTCAGTATTTACCGGGTGTGAGGGTCAGTATTTACCGGGTGTGAGGGTCAGTATTTACCCCGTGTGAGGGTCAGTATTTACCGGGTGTGAGGGTCAGTATTTACCCCGTGTGAGGGTCAGTATTTACCGGGTGTGAGGGTCAGTATTTACCGGGTGTGAGGGTCAGTATTTACCGGGTGAGAGGGTCAGTATTTACCGGGTGAGAGGGTCAGTATTTACCCCGTGTGAGGGTCAGTATTTACCGGGTGTGAGGGTCAGTATTTACCCCGTGTGAGGGTCAGTATTTACCCCGTGTGAGGGTCAGTATTTACCCCGTGTGAGGGTCAGTATTTACCGGGTGTGAGGGTCAGTATTTACCCCGTGTGAGGGTCAGTATTTACCCCGTGTGAGGGTCAGTATTTACCGGGTGTGAGGGTCAGTATTTACCGGGTGTGAGGGTCAGTATTTACCGGGTGTGAGGGTCAGTATTTACCCCGTGTGAGGGTCAGTATTTACCGGGTGTGAGGGTCAGTATTTACCGGGTGTGAGGGTCAGTATTTACCGGGTGTGAGGGTCAGTATTTACCCCGTGTGAGGGTCAGTATTTACCCCGTGTGAGGGTCAGTATTTACCCTGTGTGAGGGTCAGTATTTACCGGGTGTGAGGGTCAGTATTTACCGTGTGTGAGGGTCAGTATTTACCGGGTGTGAGGGTCAGTATTTACCGGGTGTGAGGGTCAGTATTTACCCCGTGTGAGGGTCAGTATTTACCCCGTGTGAGGGTCAGTATTTACCGGGTGTGAGGGTCAGCATTTACCGGGTGTGAGGGTCAGTATTTACCGGGTGTGAGGGTCAGTATTTACCGGGTGTGAGGGTCAGTATTTACCGGGTGTGAGGGTCAGTATTTACCGGGTGTGAGGGTCAGTATTTACCGGGTGAGAGGGTCAGTATTTACCCCGTGTGAGGGTCAGTATTTACCGGGTGTGAGGGTCAGTATTTACCGGGTGTGAGGGTCAGTATTTACAGGGTGTGAGGGTCAGTATTTACCGGGTGTGAGGGTCAGTATTTACCCCGTGTGAGGGTCAGTATTTACCGGGTGTGAGGGTCAGTATTTACCCCGTGTGAGGGTCAGTATTTACCGGGTGTGAGGGTCAGTATTTACCCCGTGTGAGGGTCAGTATTTACCGGGTGTGAGGGTCAGTATTTACCCCGTGTGAGGGTCAGTATTTACCCCGTGTGAGGGTCAGTATTTACCGGGTGTGAGGGTCAGTATTTACCCCGTGTGAGGGTCAGTATTTACCCCGTGTGAGGGTCAGTATTTACCGGGTGTGAGGGTCAGTATTTACCGGGTGTGAGGGTCAGTATTTACCCCGTGTGAGGGTCAGTATTTACCCCGTGTGAGGGTCAGTATTTACCGGGTGTGAGGGTCAGTATTTACCCCGTGTGAGGGTCAGTATTTACCGGGTGTGGGGGTCAGTATTTACCGGGTGTGAGGGTCAGTATTTACTGGGTGTGAGGGTCAGTATTTACCCCGTGTGAGGGTCAGTATTTACCCCGTGTGAGGGTCAGTATTTACCGGGTGTGAGGGTCAGTATTTACCCCGTGTGAGGGTCAGTATTTACCCCGTGTGAGGGTCAGTATTTACCCCGTGTGAGGGTCAGTATTTACCCCGTGTGAGGGTCAGTATTTACCGGGTGTGAGGGTCAGTATTTACCCCGTGTGAGGGTCAGTATTTACCGGGTGTGGGGGTCAGTATTTACCGGGTGTGAGGGTCAGTATTTACTGGGTGTGAGGGTCAGTATTTACCCCGTGTGAGGGTCAGTATTTACCCCGTGTGAGGGTCAGTATTTACCGGGTGTGAGGGTCAGTATTTACCCCGTGTGAGGGTCAGTGTTTACCCCGTGTGAGGGTCAGTGTTTACCGGGTGTGAGGGTCAGTATTTACCGGGTGTGAGGGTCAGTATTTACCCCGTGTGAGGGTCAGTATTTACCCCGTGTGAGGGTCAGTATTTACCCGGTGTGAGGGTCAGTATTTACCCCGTGTGAGGGTCAGTATTTACCGGGTGTGAGGGTCAGTATTTACCGGGTGTGAGGGTCAGTATTTACCGGGTGTGAGGGTCAGTATTTACCGGGTGCGGGGGTCAGTATTTACCGGGTGTGAGGGTCAGTATGTACCCCGTGTGAGGGTCAGTATTTACCCCGTGTGAGGGTCAGTATTTACCCCGTGTGAGGGTCAGTATTTACCGGGTGTGAGGGTCAGTATTTACCGGGTGTGAGGGTCAGTATTTACCGGGTGGGTCAGTATTTACCCCGTGTGAGGGTCAGTGTTTACCCCGTGTGAGGGTCAGTATTTACCGGGTGTGAGGGTCAGTATTTACCCCGTGTGAGGGTCAGTGTTTACCCCGTGTGAGGGTCAGTATTTACCGGGTGTGAGGGTCAGTATTTACCGGGTGGGTGGGTCAGTATTTACCGGGTGTGAGGGTCAGTATTTACCCCGTGTGAGGGTCAGTATTTACCCCGTGTGAGGGTCAGTATTTACCCCGTGTGAGGGTCAGTATTTACCCCGTGTGAGGGTCAGTATTTACCGGGTGTGAGGGTCAGTATTTACCGGGTGTGAGGGTCAGTATTTACCGGGTGTGAGGATCAGTATTTACCCCGTGTGAGGGTCAGTATTTACCGGGTGTGAGGGTCAGTATTTACCCCGTGTGAGGGTCAGTATTTACCGGGTGTGAGGGTCAGTATTTACCCGGTGTGAGTGTCAGTATTTACCGGGTGTGAGGGTCAGTATTTACCCCGTGTGAGGGTCAGTATTTACCGGGTGTGAGGGTCAGTATTTACCGGGTGTGAGGGTCAGTATTTACCGGGTGTGAGGGTCAGTATTTACCGGGTGTGAGGGTCAGTATTTACCGGGTGTGAGGGTCAGTATTTACCGGGTGTGAGGGTCAGTATTTACCGGGTGTGAGGGTCAGTATTTACCCCGTGTGAGGGTCAGTATTTACCGGGTGTGAGGGTCAGTATTTACCGGGTGTGAGGGTCAGTATTTACCGGGTGTGAGGGTCAGTATTTACCCCGTGTGAGGGTCAGTATTTACCCCGTGTGAGGGTCAGTATTTACCCCGTGTGTGGGTCAGTATTTACCCCGTGTGAGGGTCAGTATTTACCCCGTGTGAGGGTCAGTATTTACCCCGTGTGAGGGTCAGTATTTACCCCGTGTGAGGGTCAGTATTTACCCCGTGTGAGGGTCAGTATTTACCCCGTGTGAGGGTCAGTATTTACCCCGTGTGAGGGTCAGTATTTACCCCGTGTGAGGGTCAGTATTTACCCCGTGTGAGGGTCAGTATTTACCCCGTGTGAGGGTCAGTATTTACCCCGTGTGAGGGTCAGTATTTACCCCGTGTGAGGGTCAGTATTTACCGGGTGTGAGGGTCAGTATTTACCCCGTGTGAGGGTCAGTATTTACCCCGTGTGAGGGTCAGTATTTACCGGGTGTGAGGGTCAGTATTTACCCCGTGTGAGGGTCAGTATTTACCGGGTGTGAGGGTCAGTATTTACCGGGTGTGAGGGTCAGTATTTACCCCGTGTGAGGGTCAGTATTTACCGGGTGTGAGGGTCAGTATTTACCCCGTGTGAGGGTCAGTATTTACCGGGTGTGAGGGTCAGTATTTACCGGGTGTGAGGGTCAGTATTTACCGGGTGAGAGGGTCAGTATTTACCGGGTGAGAGGGTCAGTATTTACCCCGTGTGAGGGTCAGTATTTACCGGGTGTGAGGGTCAGTATTTACCCCGTGTGAGGGTCAGTATTTACCCCGTGTGAGGGTCAGTATTTACCCCGTGTGAGGGTCAGTATTTACCGGGTGTGAGGGTCAGTATTTACCCCGTGTGAGGGTCAGTATTTACCCCGTGTGAGGGTCAGTATTTACCGGGTGTGAGGGTCAGTATTTACCGGGTGTGAGGGTCAGTATTTACCGGGTGTGAGGGTCAGTATTTACCCCGTGTGAGGGTCAGTATTTACCGGGTGTGAGGGTCAGTATTTACCGGGTGTGAGGGTCAGTATTTACCGGGTGTGAGGGTCAGTATTTACCCCGTGTGAGGGTCAGTATTTACCCCGTGTGAGGGTCAGTATTTACCCTGTGTGAGGGTCAGTATTTACCGGGTGTGAGGGTCAGTATTTACCGTGTGTGAGGGTCAGTATTTACCGGGTGTGAGGGTCAGTATTTACCGGGTGTGAGGGTCAGTATTTACCCCGTGTGAGGGTCAGTATTTACCCCGTGTGAGGGTCAGTATTTACCGGGTGTGAGGGTCAGCATTTACCGGGTGTGAGGGTCAGTATTTACCGGGTGTGAGGGTCAGTATTTACCGGGTGTGAGGGTCAGTATTTACCGGGTGTGAGGGTCAGTATTTACCGGGTGTGAGGGTCAGTATTTACCGGGTGAGAGGGTCAGTATTTACCCCGTGTGAGGGTCAGTATTTACCGGGTGTGAGGGTCAGTATTTACCGGGTGTGAGGGTCAGTATTTACAGGGTGTGAGGGTCAGTATTTACCGGGTGTGAGGGTCAGTATTTACCCCGTGTGAGGGTCAGTATTTACCGGGTGTGAGGGTCAGTATTTACCCCGTGTGAGGGTCAGTATTTACCGGGTGTGAGGGTCAGTATTTACCCCGTGTGAGGGTCAGTATTTACCGGGTGTGAGGGTCAGTATTTACCCCGTGTGAGGGTCAGTATTTACCCCGTGTGAGGGTCAGTATTTACCGGGTGTGAGGGTCAGTATTTACCCCGTGTGAGGGTCAGTATTTACCCCGTGTGAGGGTCAGTATTTACCGGGTGTGAGGGTCAGTATTTACCGGGTGTGAGGGTCAGTATTTACCCCGTGTGAGGGTCAGTATTTACCCCGTGTGAGGGTCAGTATTTACCGGGTGTGAGGGTCAGTATTTACCCCGTGTGAGGGTCAGTATTTACCGGGTGTGGGGGTCAGTATTTACCGGGTGTGAGGGTCAGTATTTACTGGGTGTGAGGGTCAGTATTTACCCCGTGTGAGGGTCAGTATTTACCCCGTGTGAGGGTCAGTATTTACCGGGTGTGAGGGTCAGTATTTACCCCGTGTGAGGGTCAGTATTTACCCCGTGTGAGGGTCAGTATTTACCCCGTGTGAGGGTCAGTATTTACCCCGTGTGAGGGTCAGTATTTACCGGGTGTGAGGGTCAGTATTTACCCCGTGTGAGGGTCAGTATTTACCGGGTGTGGGGGTCAGTATTTACCGGGTGTGAGGGTCAGTATTTACTGGGTGTGAGGGTCAGTATTTACCCCGTGTGAGGGTCAGTATTTACCCCGTGTGAGGGTCAGTATTTACCGGGTGTGAGGGTCAGTATTTACCCCGTGTGAGGGTCAGTGTTTACCCCGTGTGAGGGTCAGTGTTTACCGGGTGTGAGGGTCAGTATTTACCGGGTGTGAGGGTCAGTATTTACCCCGTGTGAGGGTCAGTATTTACCCCGTGTGAGGGTCAGTATTTACCCGGTGTGAGGGTCAGTATTTACCCCGTGTGAGGGTCAGTATTTACCGGGTGTGAGGGTCAGTATTTACCGGGTGTGAGGGTCAGTATTTACCGGGTGTGAGGGTCAGTATTTACCGGGTGCGGGGGTCAGTATTTACCGGGTGTGAGGGTCAGTATGTACCCCGTGTGAGGGTCAGTATTTACCCCGTGTGAGGGTCAGTATTTACCCCGTGTGAGGGTCAGTATTTACCGGGTGTGAGGGTCAGTATTTACCGGGTGTGAGGGTCAGTATTTACCGGGTGGGGTCAGTATTTACCCCGTGTGAGGGTCAGTGTTTACCCCGTGTGAGGGTCAGTATTTACCGGGTGTGAGGGTCAGTATTTACCCCGTGTGAGGGTCAGTGTTTACCCCGTGTGAGGGTCAGTATTTACCGGGTGTGAGGGTCAGTATTTACCGGGTGGGTGGGTCAGTATTTACCGGGTGTGAGGGTCAGTATTTACCCCGTGTGAGGGTCAGTATTTACCCCGTGTGAGGGTCAGTATTTACCCCGTGTGAGGGTCAGTATTTACCCCGTGTGAGGGTCAGTATTTACCGGGTGTGAGGGTCAGTATTTACCGGGTGTGAGGGTCAGTATTTACCGGGTGTGAGGATCAGTATTTACCCCGTGTGAGGGTCAGTATTTACCGGGTGTGAGGGTCAGTATTTACCCCGTGTGAGGGTCAGTATTTACCGGGTGTGAGGGTCAGTATTTACCCGGTGTGAGTGTCAGTATTTACCGGGTGTGAGGGTCAGTATTTACCCCGTGTGAGGGTCAGTATTTACCGGGTGTGAGGGTCAGTATTTACCGGGTGTGAGGGTCAGTATTTACCGGGTGTGAGGGTCAGTATTTACCGGGTGTGAGGGTCAGTATTTACCGGGTGTGAGGGTCAGTATTTACCGGGTGTGAGGGTCAGTATTTACCGGGTGTGAGGGTCAGTATTTACCCCGTGTGAGGGTCAGTATTTACCGGGTGTGAGGGTCAGTATTTCGCCCGTGTGAGGGTCAGTATTTACCCCGTGTGAGGGTCAGTATTTACCGGGTGTGAGGGTCAGTATTTACCGGGTGGGTGGGTCAGTATTTACCGGGTGTGAGGGTCAGTATTTACCGGGTGTGAGGGTCAGTATTTACCCCGTGTGAGGGTCAGTATTTACCGGGTGTGAGGGTCAGTATTTCGCCCGTGTGAGGGTCAGTATTTACACCGTGTGAGGGTCAGTATTTACCGGGTGTGAGGGTCAGTATTTACCCCGTGTGAGGGTCAGTATTTACCGGGTGTGAGGGTCAGTATTTACCCCGTGTGAGGGTCAGTATTTACCCCGTGTGAGGGTCAGTATTTACCCCGTGTGAGGGTCAGTATTTACCGGGTGTGAGGGTCAGTATTTACCGGGTGTGAGGATCAGTATTTACCCCGTGTGAGGGTCAGTATTTACCCCGTGTGAGGGTCAGTATTTACCCCGTGTGAGGGTCAGTGTTTACCGGGTGTGAGGGTCAGTATTTACCCCGTGTGAGGGTCAGTATTTACCGGGTGTGAGGGTCAGTATTTACCCCGTGTGAGAGTCAGTATTTACCGGGTGTGAGGGTCAGTATTTACCGGGTGTGAGGGTCAGTATTTACCCGGTGTGAGGGTCAGTATTTACCGGGTGTGAGGGTCAGTATTTACCCCGTGTAAGGGTCAGTATTTACCGGGTGTGAGGGTCAGTATTTACCGGGTGTGAGGGTCAGTATTTACCCCGTGTGAGGGTCAGTATTTACCGGGTGTGAGGGTCAGTATTTACCGGGTGTGAGGGTTCAGTATTTACCGGGTGTGAGGGTCAGTATTTACCGGGTGTGAGGGTCAGTATTTACCCCGTGTGAGGGTCAGTATTTACCCGTGTGAGGGTCAGTATTTACCCCGTGTGAGGGTCAGTATTTACCGGGTGTGAGGGTCAGTATTTACCCCGTGTGAGGGTCAGTATTTACCGGGTGTGAGGGTCAGTATTTACCGGGTGTGAGGGTCAGTATTTACCGGGTGTGAGGGTCAGTATTTACCGGGTGTGAGGGTCAGTATTTACCGGGTGTGAGGGTCAGTATTTACCCGGTGTGAGGGTCAGTATTTACCGGGTGTGAGGGTCAGTATTTACCCCGTGTGAGGGTCAGTATTTACCTGGTGAGGGTCAGTATTTACCGGGTGTGAGGGTCAGTATTTACCCCGTGTGAGGGTCAGTATTTACCGTGTGTGAGGGTCAGTATTTACCGGGTGTGAGGGTCAGTATTTACCCCGTGTGAGGGTCAGTATTTACCGGGTGTGAGGGTCAGTTTTACCGGTGTGAGGGTCAGTATTTACCGGGTGTGAG
>NW_027592331.1:0-57326 GCF_964213995.1 Mustelus asterias
ACTGACACACACTCACACACACAGTGATACACATTGACACACACACAGTGATACACATTGACACACACACAGTGATACACATTGACACATACACACACATTGATACACACTGACACACACACAGTGATACACATTGACACATACACACAGTGATACACACTGACACACACACACACACAGTGATACACACTGACACACACGCACAGTGATACACACTGACACACACAGTGATACGCACTGACACACACACACACACAGTGATACACACTGACACACACACACAGTGATACACACTGACACACACACACAGTGACACACACTGACACACACACAGTGATACACACTGACACACACACACAGACAGTGACACTGTCCCTCACACACGCAGTGATACACACTGACACACACACACACAGTGATACACACTGACCCACACACACACACAGTGATACACACTGACCCACACACACAGTGATACACACTGACACACACACACAGTGATACACACTGACACACACAGTGATACGCACTGACACACACACACAGTGATACACACTGACACACACACACAGTGACACACACTGACACACACACAGTGATACACACTGACACACACACACACACACACACACACAGTGACACTGTCCCTCACACACGCAGTGATACACACTGACACACACACACACAGTGATACACACTGACCCACACACACACACAGTGATACACACTGACACACACACACAGTGATACACACTGACACACACAGTGACACACACTGACCCACACACACTCAGTGATACACACTGAACCATACACACACACAGTGATGCACACGACACACACACACTCACACACACAGTGATACACACTGACACACACACAGTGATACACACTGACACACACACACTCAGTGACACACACACAGTGACACACACTGACCCACACACACACAGTGATACACACTGACCCACACACACACACAGTGATGCACACTGACACACACACTCACACACACAGTGACACACACTGACACACACATCGACACTGACCCTCACACACACTGATACACACACACACACAGTGACACACACTGACACACACACACACACTGACAAAAACACACAGTGATACACACTGACACACACTCACACACACAGTGACACACACTGACATGCACACACACAGTGAGACACACACACAGTGATACACACTGACACACACACACAGTGAGACACACTGACACACACACACACAGTGAGACACACTGACACACACACACAGTGATACACACTGACACACACTCACAGACACAGTGACACACACTGACACACACACACAGTGATACACACTGACACACACTCACACACACAGTGACACACACTGACACACACACACAGTGATACACACTGACACACACACACACAGTGAGACACACTGACACACACACACAGTGAGACACACTGACACACACACACAGTTATACACACTGACACACACACACAGTGATACACACTGACACACACACAGTGACACACACTGATACACACACAGTGATACACACTGACACACACACAGTGACACACACTGATACACGCACACAGTGAGACACACTGACACACACACGGTGATACACACTGACACACACACAGTGACACACACTGATACACGCACACAGTGAGACACACTGACACACATACAGTGACACACACTGATACACACACACAGTGATACACACTGACACACACACACAGTGATACACACTGACACACACACACAGTGACACACACTAATACACACACACAGTGATACACACTGACACTCACACACACAGTGACACACACTGACACACACTCACACACACAGTGACACACACTGACACACACACACAGTGATACACACTGACCCACACACACACAGTGACACACACTGACACACACTCACACACACAGTGACACACACTGATTCACACACACAGTGATACACACTGACACACACTCACACACACAGTGATACACATTGACACACACACAGTGATACACATTGACACACACACAGTGATACACATTGACACATACACACACATTGATACACACTGACACACACACAGTGATACACATTGACACATACACACAGTGATACACACTGACACACACACACACACAGTGATACACACTGACACACACGCACAGTGATACACACTGACACACACAGTGATACGCACTGACACACACACACACACAGTGATACACACTGACACACACACACAGTGATACACACTGACACACACACACAGTGACACACACTGACACACACACAGTGATACACACTGACACACACACACAGACAGTGACACTGTCCCTCACACACGCAGTGATACACACTGACACACACACACACAGTGATACACACTGACCCACACACACACACAGTGATACACACTGACCCACACACACAGTGATACACACTGACACACACACACAGTGATACACACTGACACACACAGTGATACGCACTGACACACACACACACAGTGATACACACTGACACACACACACAGTGACACACACTGACACACACACAGTGATACACACTGACACACACACACACACACACACACACAGTGACACTGTCCCTCACACACGCAGTGATACACACTGACACACACACACACAGTGATACACACTGACCCACACACACACACAGTGATACACACTGACACACACACACACAGTGATACACACTGACACACACAGTGACACACACTGACCCACACACACTCAGTGATACACACTGAACCATACACACACACAGTGACACACACTGACACACACATCGACACTGACCCTCACACACACTGATACACACACACACACAGTGACACACACTGACACACACACACACACTGACAAAAACACACAGTGATACACACTGACACACACTCACACACACAGTGACACACACTGACATGCACACACACAGTGAGACACACACACAGTGATACACACTGACACACACACACAGTGAGACACACTGACACACACACACACAGTGAGACACACTGACACACACACACAGTGATACACACTGACACACACTCACAGACACAGTGACACACACTGACACACACACACAGTGATACACACTGACACACACTCACACACACAGTGACACACACTGACACACACACACAGTGATACACACTGACACACACACACACAGTGAGACACACTGACACACACACACAGTGAGACACACTGACACACACACACAGTTATACACACTGACACACACACACAGTGATACACACTGACACACACACAGTGACACACACTGATACACACACAGTGATACACACTGACACACACACAGTGACACACACTGATACACGCACACAGTGAGACACACTGACACACACACGGTGATACACACTGACACACACACAGTGACACACACTGATACACGCACACAGTGAGACACACTGACACACATACAGTGACACACACTGATACACACACACAGTGATACACACTGACACACACACACAGTGATACACACTGACACACACACACAGTGACACACACTAATACACACACACAGTGATACACACTGACACTCACACACACAGTGACACACACTGACACACACTCACACACACAGTGACACACACTGACACACACACACAGTGATACACACTGACCCACACACACACAGTGACACACACTGACACACACTCACACACACAGTGACACACACTGATTCACACACACAGTGATACACACTGACACACACTCACACACACAGTGATACACATTGACACACACACAGTGATACACATTGACACACACACAGTGATACACATTGACACATACACACACATTGATACACACTGACACACACACAGTGATACACATTGACACATACACACAGTGATACACACTGACACACACACACACACAGTGATACACACTGACACACACGCACAGTGATACACACTGACACACACAGTGATACGCACTGACACACACACACACACAGTGATACACACTGACACACACACACAGTGATACACACTGACACACACACACAGTGACACACACTGACACACACACAGTGATACACACTGACACACACACACAGACAGTGACACTGTCCCTCACACACGCAGTGATACACACTGACACACACACACACAGTGATACACACTGACCCACACACACACACAGTGATACACACTGACCCACACACACAGTGATACACACTGACACACACACACAGTGATACACACTGACACACACAGTGATACGCACTGACACACACACACACAGTGATACACACTGACACACACACACAGTGACACACACTGACACACACACAGTGATACACACTGACACACACACACACACACACACACACAGTGACACTGTCCCTCACACACGCAGTGATACACACTGACACACACACACACAGTGATACACACTGACCCACACACACACACAGTGATACACACTGACACACACACACAGTGATACACACTGACACACACAGTGACACACACTGACCCACACACACTCAGTGATACACACTGAACCATACACACACACAGTGATGCACACGACACACACACACTCACACACACAGTGATACACACTGACACACACACACAGTGATACACACTGACACACACACACTCAGTGACACACACACAGTGACACACACTGACCCACACACACACAGTGATACACACTGACCCACACACACACACAGTGATGCACACTGACACACACACTCACACACACAGTGACACACACTGACACACACATCGACACTGACCCTCACACACACTGATACACACACACACACAGTGACACACACTGACACACACACACACACTGACAAAAACACACAGTGATACACACTGACACACACTCACACACACAGTGACACACACTGACATGCACACACACAGTGAGACACACACACAGTGATACACACTGACACACACACACAGTGAGACACACTGACACACACACACACAGTGAGACACACTGACACACACACACAGTGATACACACTGACACACACTCACAGACACAGTGACACACACTGACACACACACACAGTGATACACACTGACACACACTCACACACACAGTGACACACACTGACACACACACAGTGATACACACTGACACACACACACACAGTGAGACACACTGACACACACACACAGTGAGACACACTGACACACACACACAGTTATACACACTGACACACACACACAGTGATACACACTGACACACACACAGTGACACACACTGATACACACACAGTGATACACACTGACACACACACAGTGACACACACTGATACACGCACACAGTGAGACACACTGACACACACACGGTGATACACACTGACACACACACAGTGACACACACTGATACACGCACACAGTGAGACACACTGACACACATACAGTGACACACACTGATACACACACACAGTGATACACACTGACACACACACACAGTGATACACACTGACACACACACACAGTGACACACACTAATACACACACACAGTGATACACACTGACACTCACACACACAGTGACACACACTGACACACACTCACACACACAGTGACACACACTGACACACACACACAGTGATACACACTGACCCACACACACACAGTGACACACACTGACATGCACACACACAGTGAGACACACTGACACACACACACAGTGACACACACTGACACACACAGTGATACGCACTGGCACACACACACACAGTGATACACACTGACACACACACAGTGATACACACTGACACACACACAGTGACACACACTGACCCACACACATAGTGATACACACTGACACATACACACAGTGATACACACTGACACACACACACACACACACAGTGATACACACTGACACACACACAGTGACACACACTGACCCACACACACAGTGATACACACTGACACACACACACACACAGTGATACACACTGACACACACACACAGTGACACACACTGACACACACACCGTGATACACACTGACACACACACACACACACACACAGTGACACTGTCCCTCACACACGCAGTGATACACACTGACACACACACACAGTGATACACACTGACCCACACACACACACAGTGATACACATTGACACACACACACAGTGATACACATTGACACACACACACACACAGTGATACACACTGACACACACACACACACACAGTGATACACACTGACACACACACACAGTGATACACACTGACACACACAGTGATACGCACTGGCACACACACACACACACACACACACACACACAGTGATACACACTGACACACACACACACACCCAGTGACACACACAGTGATACACGCTGACACACACACACAGTGATACATACTGACACACACAGTGACACACACTGACCCACACACACAGTGATACAAACTGACCCACACACACACACACAGTGATACACACTGACAGACAAACACACACACGGTGATACACATTGACACATACACACACACACATTGATACACACTGACACACACACACACAGTGATACACACTGACACACACACACACACAGTGACACACACAGTGATACACACTGACACACACACACAGTGATACATACTGACACACACAGTGACACACACTGACCCACACACACACACACAGTGATACACACTGACCCACACACACACACACAGTGATGCACACTGACACACACACTCACACACAATGTTACACATACACATTGTTACACACTGACACACACACACACACACACACAGTTACACTGTCGCTCACACACGCAGTGATACACATTGACACACAAACACACACACACACAGGGATACACACTGACACACACAGTGACACGCACTGACACAGACACACACAGAGTGATACACACTGACCCACACACACACACACACAATGATGCACACTGACACACACACTCACACACAAAGTGACACACACACACACAGTGACACTGTCGCTCACACACGCAGTGATACACACTGACACCCACACACACACACACGCAGTGATACACACTGACACACACACACACACACTCACACAGTGATACACACTGACACACACACACACGCCCAGTGATACACAATGACACACACACACACAGTGATACACACTGACCCACACACACAGTGATACACACTGACAAACACACACACAGTGATACACACTGACACACACACACTCAGTGACACACAGTGACACACACACAGTGATACACACTGACACACACACTCAGTGACACACAGTGACACACACACAGTGATACACACTGACACACACACACACTCAGTGATACACACTGAACCATACACACACACAGTGATGCAAACTGACACACACAGTGATGCACACTGACACACACACTCACACACACAGTGATACACACTGACACACACACACTCAGTGACACACACACAGTGATACACACTGAGACACACACACACAGTGATACACACTGACACATACACACACAGTGATACACACTGACACATACACACAGTGATACACACTGACACACACACACACGGTGATACACACTGACACACACACAGTGACACACACTGACCCACACACACAGTGATACACACTGACACACACACACACACACATCGTGATACACACTGACACACACACACAGTGACACACACTGACACACACACAGTGATACACACTGACACACACACACTCAGTGACACAAAGTGACACACACACAGTGATACACACTGACACACACACTCAGTGACACACAGTGACACACACACAGTGATACACACTGACACACACACACACTCAGTGATACACACTGAACCATACACACACACAGTGATGCAAACTGACACACACAGTGATGCACACTGACACACACACTCACACACACAGTGATACACACTAACACACACACACAGTGACACACACTGACCCACACACACACAGTGATACACACTGAACCATACACACACACAGTGATGCACACGACACACACACACTCACACACACAGTGATACACACTGACACACACACAGTGATACACACTGACACACACACACTCAGTGACACACACACAGTGACACACACTGACCCACACACACACAGTGATGCACACTGACACACACACTCACACACACAGTGACACACACTGACACACACATCGACACTGACCCTCACACACACTGATACACACACACACACACAGTGACACACACTGACACACACACACACTGACAAAAACACACAGTGATACACACTGACACACACTCACACACACAGTGACACACACTGACATGCACACACACAGTGAGACACACACACAGTGATACACACTGACACACACACACAGTGAGACACACTGACACACACAGTGAGACACACTGACACACATACACAGTGATACACACTGACACACACTCACACACACAGTGACACACACTGACACACACACACAGTGATACACACTGGCACACACTCACACACACAGTGACACACACTGACACACACACACAGTGATACACACTGACACACACACACAGTGAGACACACTGACACACACACACAGTGAGACACACTGACACACACACACAGTGATACACACTGACACACACACACAGTGATACACACTGACACACACACAGTGACACACACTGATACACACACACTGATACACACTGACACACACACAGTGACACACACTGATACACGCACACAGTGAGACACACTGACACACACACACGGTGATACACACTGACACACACACAGTGACACACACTGATACACGCACACAGTGAGACACACTGACACACATACAGTGACACACACTGATACACACACACAGTGATACACACTGACACTCACACACACAGTGACACACACTGACACACACTCACACACACAGTGACACACACTGACACACACACACAGTGATACACACTGACCCACACACACACAGTGACACACACTGACACACACACACACTGACAAAAACACACAGTGATACACACTGACACACACTCACACACACAGTGACACACACTGACATGCACACACACAGTGAGACACACACACAGTGATACACACTGACACACACACACAGTGAGACACACTGACACACACACACAGTGAGACACACTGACACACACACACAGTGATACACACTGACACACACTCACACACACAGTGACACACACTGACACACACACACAGTGATACACACTGACACACACTCACACACACAGTGACACACACTGACACACACACACAGTGATACACACTGACACACACACACACAGTGAGACACACTGACACACACACACAGTGAGACACACTGACACACACACACAGTGATACACACTGACACACACACAGTGATACACACTGACACACACACAGTGACACACACTGATACACACACAGTGATACACACTGACACACACACAGTGACACACACTGATACACGCACACAGTGAGACACACTGACACACACACACGGTGATACACACTGACACACACACAGTGACACACACTGATACACGCACACAGTGATACACACTGACACTCACACACACAGTGACACACACTGACACACACTCACACACACAGTGACACACACTGACACACACACACAGTGATACACACTGACACACACACACAGTGACACATACTAATACACACACACAGTGATACACACTGACACTCACACACACAGTGACACACACTGACACACACTCACACACACAGTGACACACACTGACACACACACACAGTGATACACACTGACCCACACACACACAGTGACACACACTGACATGCACACACACAGTGAGACACACTGACACACACACACAGTGGCACACACTGACACACACAGTGATACGCACTGGCACACACACACACAGTGATACACACTGACACAGACACAGTGATACACACTGACACACACACAGTGACACACACTGACCCACACACATAGTGATGCACACTGACACACACACACACAGTGATACACACTGACACACACACACACACACACAGTGATACACATTGACACACACACAGTGACACACACTGACCCACACACACAGTGATACACACTGACACACACACACACACACACACACAGTTACACTGTCGCTCACACACGCAGTGATACACATTGACACACAAACACACACACACACAGTGATACACACTGACACACACAGTGACACGCACTGACACAGACACACACAGAGTGATACACACTGACCCACACACACACACACACAATGATGCACACTGACACACACACTCACACACAAAGTGACACACACACACACAGTGACACAGTCGCTCACACACGCAGTGATACACACTGACACCCACACACACACACACGCAGTGATACACACTGACACACACACACACACACTCACACAGTGATACACACTGACACACACACGCACGCCCAGTGATACACAATGACACACACACACACAGTGATACACACTGACCCACACACACAGTGATACACACTGACAAACACACACACAGTGATACACACTGACACACACACACTCAGTGACACACAGTGACACACACACAGTGATACACACTGACACACACACTCAGTGACACACAGTGACACACACACAGTGATACACACTGACACACACACACACACACAGTGATACACACTGAACCATACACACACACAGTGATGCAAACTGACACACACAGTGATGCACACTGACACACACACTCACACACACAGTGATACACACTGACACACACACACTCAGTGACACACACACAGTGATACACACTGAGACATACACACACAGTGATACACACTGACACATACACACAGTGATACACACTGACACACACACACACAGTGATACACACTGACACACACACAGTGACACACACTGACCCACACACACAGTGATACACACTGACACACACACACACATCGTGATACACACTGACACACACACACAGTGACACACACTGACACACACACAGTGATACACACTGACACACACACACTCAGTGACACACAGTGACACACACACAGTGATACACACTGACACACACACTCAGTGACACACAGTGACACACACACAGTGATACACACTGACACACACACACACTCAGTGATACACACTGAACCATACACACACACAGTGATGCAAACTGACACACACAGTGATGCACACTGACACACACACTCACACACACAGTGATACACACTGACACACACACACAGTGACACACACTGACCCACACACACTCAGTGATACACACTGAACCATACACACACACAGTGATGCACACGACACACACACACTCACACACACAGTGATACACACTGACACACACACACAGTGATACACACTGACACACACACACTCAGTGACACACACACAGTGACACACACTGACCCACACACACACAGTGATGCACACTGACACACACACTCACACACACAGTGACACACACTGACACACACATCGACACTGACCCTCACACACACTGATACACACACACACACAGTGACACACACTGACACACACACACACTGACAAAAACACACAGTGATACACACTGACACACACTCACACACACAGTGACACACACTGACATGCACACACACAGTGAGACACACACACAGTGATACACACTGACACACACACACAGTGAGACACACTGACACACACACACAGTGAGACACACTGACACACACACACAGTGATACACACTGACACACACTCACACACACAGTGACACACACTGACACACACACACAGTGATACACACTGACACACACTCACACACACAGTGACACACACTGACACACACACACAGTGACACACACTGACACACACAGTGATACGCACTGGCACACACACACACAGTGATACACACTGACACAGACACAGTGATACACACTGACACACACACAGTGACACACACTGACCCACACACATAGTGATACACACTGACACACACACACACAGTGATACACACTGACACACACACACACACACACACAGTGATACACACTGACACACACACAGTGACACACACTGACCCACACACACAGTGATACACACTGACACACACACACACACAGTGATACACACTGACACACACACACAGTGACACACACTGACACACACACAGTGATACACACTGACACACACACACAGTGATACACACTGACACACACACACAGTGACACACACTAATACACACACACAGTGATACACACTGACACTCACACACACAGTGACACACACTGACACACACTCACACACACAGTGACACACACTGACACACACACACAGTGATACACACTGACCCACACACACACAGTGACACACACTGACATGCACACACACAGTGAGACACACTGACACACACACACAGTGACACACACTGACACACACAGTGATACGCACTGGCACACACACACACAGTGATACACACTGACACAGACACAGTGATACACACTGACACACACACAGTGACACACACTGACCCACACACATAGTGATACACACTGACACACACACACACAGTGATACACACTGACACACACACACACACACACAGTGATACACACTGACACACACACAGTGACACACACTGACCCACACACACAGTGATACACACTGACACACACACACACACAGTGATACACACTGACACACACACACAGTGACACACACTGACACACACACAGTGATACACACTGACACACACACACACACACACACAGTGACACTGTCCCTCACACACGCAGTGATACACACTGACACACACACACAGTGATACACACTGACCCACACACACACACAGTGATACACATTGACACACACACACAGTGATACACATTGACACACACACACACACAGTGATACACACTGACACACACACACACACACAGTGATACACACTGACACACACACACAGTGATACACACTGACACACACAGTGATACGCACTGGCACACACACACACACACACACAGTGATACACACTGACACACACACACACACCCAGTGACACACACAGTGATACACGCTGACACACACACACAGTGATACATACTGACACACACAGTGACACACACTGACCCACACACACAGTGATACACACTGACCCACACACACACACACAGTGATACACGCTGACACACAAACACACACACACAGTGATACACATTGACACATACACACACACACATTGATACACACTGACACACACACACACAGTGATACACACTGACACACACACACACACAGTGACACACACAGTGATACACACTGACACACACACACAGTGATACATACTGACACACACAGTGACACACACTGACCCACACACACACACACAGTGATACACACTGACCCACACACACACACACAGTGATGCACACTGACACACACACTCACACACAATGTTACACATACACATTGATACACACTGACACACACACACACACACACAGTTACACTGTCGCTCACACACGCAGTGATACACATTGACACACAAACACACACACACACAGTGATACACACTGACACACACAGTGACACGCACTGACACAGACACACACAGAGTGATACACACTGACCCAGACACACACACACACAATGATGCACACTGACACACACACTCACACACAAAGTGACACACACACACACAGTGACACTGTTGCTCACACACGCAGTGATACACACTGACACCCACACACACACACACGCAGTGATACACACTGACACACACACACACACACACTCACACAGTGATACACACTGACACACACACACGCTCAGTGATACACAATGACACACACACACAGTGATACACACTGACACACACACACTCAGTGACACACAGTGACACACACACAGTGATACACACTGACCCACACACACAGTGATACACACTGACACACACACACAGTGATACACACTGACACACACACACTCAGTGACACACAGTGACACACACACAGTGATACACACTGACTCACACACACACTCAGTGATACACACTGAACCATACACACACACAGTGATGCAAACTGACACACACAGTGATGCACACTGACACACACACTCACACACACAGTGATACACACTGACACACACACACTCAGTGACACACACACAGTGATACACACTGAGACACACACACACAGTGATACACACTGACACATACACACACAGTGATACACACTGACACATACACACAGTGATACACACTGACACACACACACACAGTGATACACACTGACACACACACAGTGACACACACTGACCCACACACACAGTGATACACACTGACACACACACACACACACATCGTGATACACACTGACACACACACACAGTGACACACACTGACACACACACAGTGATACACACTGACACACACACACACACACTCAAAGACAGTGACACTGTCCCTCACACACGCAGTGATACACCCTGACACACACACACACACAGTGATACACACTGACCCACACACACACACAGTGATACACACTGACACACACACACAGTGACACACACTGACACACACAGTGATACGCACTGGCACACACACACACAGTGATACACACTGACACACACACACTCAGTGACACACAGTGACACACACACAGTGATACACACTGACACACACACACACTCAGTGATACACACTGACAAACACACACAGTGACACACACTAACACACACACAGTGATACACACTGACACACACACACACACACACACAGTGACACTGTCCCTCACACACGCAGTGATACACACTTGCACACACACACAGTGATACACACTGACCCACACACACACACACAGTGATACACACTGACACACACAAACAGTGATACACACTGTCACACACACAGATACGCACTGGCACACACACACACACATACAGTGATACACATTGACACACACACAGTGATACACATTGACAAACACACAGTGATACACATTGACACATACACACACAGTGATACACATTGACACACACACAGTGATACACATTGACAAACACACAGTGATACACATTGACACATACACACACAGTGATACACACTGACACACACACAGTGATACACATTGACACATACACACATACACACAGTGATACACACTGACACACACACACACACAGTGATACACACTGACACACACGCACAGTGATACACACTGACACACACAGTGATACGCACTGACACACACACACACACAGTGATACACACTGACACACACACACAGTGATACACACTGACACACACAGTGATACGCACTGGCACACACACACACACACACACACAGTGATACACACTGACACACACACACACACCCAGTGACACACACAGTGATACACGCTGACACACACACACACAGTGATACATACTGACACACACAGTGACACACACTGACCCACACACACAGTGATACACACTGATCCACACATACACACACAGTGATACACACTGACACACAAACACACACACACAGTGATACACATTGACACATACACACACACACATTGATACACACTGACACACACACACACAGTGATACACACTGACACACACACACACACAGTGACACACACAGTGATACACACTGACACACACACACAGTGATACATACTGACACACACAGTGACACACACTAACCCACACACACACACACAGTGATACACACTGACCCACACACACACACACAGTGATGCACACTGACACACACACACACACACAATGTTACACATACACATTGATACACACTGACACACACACACACACACACACACACACAGTTACACTGTCGCTCACACACGCAGTGATACACATTGACACACAAACACACACACACACAGTGGTACACACTGACACACACAGTGACACGCACTGACACAGACACACACAGAGTGATACACACTGACCCACACACACACACACACAATAATGCACACTGACACACACACTCACACACAAAGTGACACACACACACACAGTGACACTGTCGCTCACACACGCAGTGATACACACTGACACCCACACACACACACACACGCAGTGATACACACTGACACACACACACACACACTCACACAGTGATACACACTGACACACACAAACACGCCCAGTGATACACAATGACACACACACACACAGTGATACACACTGACCCACACACACAGTGATACACACTGACACACACACACAGTGATACACACTGACACACACACACTCAGTGACACACACACAGTGATACACACTGACACACACACTCAGTGACACACAGTGACACACACACACAGTGATACACACTGACACACACACACACTCAGTGATACACACTGAACCATACACACACACAGTGATGCAAACTGACACACACAGTGATGCACACTGACACACACACTCACACACACAGTGATACACACTGACACACACACACAGTGATACACACTGACACACACACACAGTGACACACACCGACACACACACAGTGATACAAACTGACACACACACACAGACAGTGACATGTCCCTCACACACGCAGTGATACACACTGACACACACACACACAGTGATACACACTGACCCACACACACACACAGTGATACACACTGACCCACACACACAGTGATACACACTGACACACACACACAGTGATACACACTGACACACACAGTGATACGCACTGACACACACACACACACAGTGATACACACTGACACACACACACAGTGACACACACTGACACACACACAGTGATACACACTGACACACACACACACAAACACACACACAGTGACACTGTCCCTCACACACGCAGTGATACACACTGACACACACACACACAGTGATACACACTGACCCACACACACACACAGTGATACACACTGACACACACACACAGTGATACACACTGACACACACAGTGACACACACTGACCCACACACACTCAGTGATACACACTGAACCATACACACACACAGTGATGCACACGACACACACACACTCACACACAGAGTGATACACACTGACACACACACACAGTGATACACACTGACACACACACACTCAGTGACACACACACAGTGACACACACTGACCCACACACACACAGTGATACACACTGACCCACACACACACAGTGATGCACACTGACACACACACTCACACACACAGTGACACACACTGACACACACATCGACACTGACCCTCACACACACTGATACACACACACACAGTGACACACACTGACACACACACACACACTGACAAAAACACACAGTGATACACACTGACACACACTCACACACACAGTGACACACACTGACATGCACACACACAGTGAGACACACACACAGTGATACACACTGACACACACACACAGTGAGACACACTGACACACACACACAGTGAGACACACTGACACACACACACAGTGATACACACTGACACACACTCACACACACAGTGACACACACTGACACACACACACAGTGATACACACTGACACACACTCACACACACAGTGACACACACTGACACACACACACAGTGATACACACTGACACACACACACACAGTGAGACACACTGACACACACACACAGTGAGACACACTGACACACACACACAGTGATACACACTGACACACACACACAGTGATACACACTGACACACACACAGTGACACACACTGATACACACACAGTGATACACACTGACACACATACTCAGTGACACACACACAGTGATACACACTGAGACACACACACACAGTGATACACACTGACACATACACACACAGTGATACACACTGACACACACACAGTGATACACACTGACACACACACACACAGTGATACACACTGACACACACACAGTGACACACACTGACCCACACACACACACACACAGTGATACACACTGACACACACACACAGTGACACACACTGACACACACACAGTGATACACACTGACACACACACACACACACACAGTGACACTGTCCCTCACACACGCAGTGATACACTCTGACACACACACACACAGTGATACACACTGACCCACACACACACACAGTGATACACACTGACACACACACACAGTGACACACACTGACACACACAGTGATACGCACTGGCACACACACACACAGTGATATACACTGACACACACACAGTGATACACACTGACACACACACAGTGACACACACTGACCCACACACATAGTGATACACACTGACACACACACACAGTGATACACACTGACACACACACAGTGATACACACTGCCACACACACAGTGACACACACTGACCCACACACACAGTGATACACACTGACACACACACACACACAGTGATACACACTGACACACACACACAGTGACACACACTGACACACACACAGTGATACACACTGACACACACACACACACACACACACACAGTGACACTGTCCCTCACACACGCAGTGATACACACTGACACACACACACAGTGATACACACTGACACACACACACAGTGACACACACTAATACACACACACAGTGATACACACTGACACACACACACAGTGAGACACACTGACACGCACACACACAGTGATACACACTGACACACACACAGTGATACACACTGACACACACAGTGACACACACTGATACACACACACAGTGATACACACTGACACACACACAGTGACACACACTGATACACGCACACAGTGAGACACACTGACACACACACACGGTGATACACACTGACACACACACAGTGATACACACTGACACACACACATACACAGTGATACACACTGACACACACACACAGTGACACACACAGTGATACGCACTGGCACACACACACACACAGTGATACACACTGACACACACACAGTGATACACACTGACACACACACAGTGACACACACTAACCCACACACACACACACACACAGTGATACACACTGACACACACACAGTGAAACACACTGACCCACACACAGGGTGATACACACTGACACACACACACAGCGATACACACTGACACACACACACACACAGCGATACACAGTGACACACACACACACACACACAGTGATACACACTGACACACACACACACAGTGATACACACTGACACACACACAGTGACACACACTGACCCACACACACAGTGATACACACTGACACACACACACACACACACAGTGATACACAGTGACACACACACACAGTGACACACACTGACACACACACAGTGATACACACTGACACACACACACACACAGCGATACACAGTGACACACACACACACACACACAGTGATACACACTGACACACACACACACAGTGATACACACTGACACACACACAGTGACACACACTGACCCACACACACAGTGATACACACTGACACACACACACACACACACAGTGATACACACTGACACACACACACAGTGATACACACTGACACACACACACAGTGACACACACCGACACACACACAGTGATACAAACTGACACACACACACAGACAGTGACATGTCCCTCACACACGCAGTGATACACACTGACACACACACACACAGTGATACACACTGACCCACACACACACACAGTGATACACACTGACCCACACACACAGTGATACACACTGACACACACACACAGTGATACACACTGACACACACAGTGATACGCACTGACACACACACACACACAGTGATACACACTGACACACACACACAGTGACACACACTGACACACACACAGTGATACACACTGACACACACACACACAAACACACACACAGTGACACTGTCCCTCACACACGCAGTGATACACACTGACACACACACACACAGTGATACACACTGACCCACACACACACACAGTGATACACACTGACACACACACACAGTGATACACACTGACACACACAGTGACACACACTGACCCACACACACTCAGTGATACACACTGAACCATACACACACACAGTGATGCACACGACACACACACACTCACACACAGAGTGATACACACTGACACACACACACAGTGATACACACTGACACACACACACTCAGTGACACACACACAGTGACACACACTGACCCACACACACACAGTGATACACACTGACCCACACACACACAGTGATGCACACTGACACACACACTCACACACACAGTGACACACACTGACACACACATCGACACTGACCCTCACACACACTGATACACACACACACAGTGACACACACTGACACACACACACACACTGACAAAAACACACAGTGATACACACTGACACACACTCACACACACAGTGACACACACTGACATGCACACACACAGTGAGACACACACACAGTGATACACACTGACACACACACACAGTGAGACACACTGACACACACACACAGTGAGACACACTGACACACACACACAGTGATACACACTGACACACACTCACACACACAGTGACACACACTGACACACACACACAGTGATACACACTGACACACACTCACACACACAGTGACACACACTGACACACACACACAGTGATACACACTGACACACACACACACAGTGAGACACACTGACACACACACACAGTGAGACACACTGACACACACACACAGTGATACACACTGACACACACACACAGTGATACACACTGACACACACACAGTGACACACACTGATACACACACAGTGATACACACTGACACACATACTCAGTGACACACACACAGTGATACACACTGAGACACACACACACAGTGATACACACTGACACATACACACACAGTGATACACACTGACACACACACAGTGATACACACTGACACACACACACACAGTGATACACACTGACACACACACAGTGACACACACTGACCCACACACACACACACACAGTGATACACACTGACACACACACACAGTGACACACACTGACACACACACAGTGATACACACTGACACACACACACACACACACAGTGACACTGTCCCTCACACACGCAGTGATACACTCTGACACACACACACACAGTGATACACACTGACCCACACACACACACAGTGATACACACTGACACACACACACAGTGACACACACTGACACACACAGTGATACGCACTGGCACACACACACACAGTGATATACACTGACACACACACAGTGATACACACTGACACACACACAGTGACACACACTGACCCACACACATAGTGATACACACTGACACACACACACAGTGATACACACTGACACACACACAGTGATACACACTGCCACACACACAGTGACACACACTGACCCACACACACAGTGATACACACTGACACACACACACACACAGTGATACACACTGACACACACACACAGTGACACACACTGACACACACACAGTGATACACACTGACACACACACACACACACACACACACACAGTGACACTGTCCCTCACACACGCAGTGATACACACTGACACACACACACAGTGATACACACTGACACACACACACAGTGACACACACTAATACACACACACAGTGATACACACTGACACACACACACAGTGAGACACACTGACACGCACACACACAGTGATACACACTGACACACACACAGTGATACACACTGACACACACAGTGACACACACTGATACACACACACAGTGATACACACTGACACACACACAGTGACACACACTGATACACGCACACAGTGAGACACACTGACACACACACACGGTGATACACACTGACACACACACAGTGATACACACTGACACACACACATACACAGTGATACACACTGACACACACACACAGTGACACACACAGTGATACGCACTGGCACACACACACACACAGTGATACACACTGACACACACACAGTGATACACACTGACACACACACAGTGACACACACTAACCCACACACACACACACACACAGTGATACACACTGACACACACACAGTGAAACACACTGACCCACACACAGGGTGATACACACTGACACACACACACAGCGATACACACTGACACACACACACACACAGCGATACACAGTGACACACACACACACACACACAGTGATACACACTGACACACACACACAGTGATACACACTGACACACACACAGTGACACACACTGACCCACACACACAGTGATACACACTGACACACACACACACACACACAGTGATACACAGTGACACACACACACAGTGACACACACTGACACACACACAGTGATACACACTGACACACACACACACACACACACACAGTGACAATGTCCCTCACACACGCAGTGATACACACTGACACACACACACACTGATACGCACTGGCACACACACACACACACAGTGATACACATTGACACACACACAGTGATACACATTGACACACACACAGTGATACACATTGACACATACACACACAGTGATACACACTGACACACACACAGTGATACACATTGACACATACACACATACGCACAGTGATACACACTGACACACACACACACAGTGATATACACTGACACACACATACAGTGATACACACTGACACACACAGTGATACGCACTGACACACACACACAGTGATACACACTGACACACACACAGTGACACACACTGACACACACACAGTGATACACACTGACACAGACACACACACACACACAGTGACACTGTCCCTCACACACGCAGTGATACACACTGACACACACACACACACAGTGATACACACTGACCCACACACACACACAGTGATACACACTGACCCACACACACAGTGATACAAACTGACACACACACAGTGATACACACTGACACACACACACACAGTGACACACACTGACACACACACAGTGATACACACTGACACACACACACACACACACACAGTGACACTGTCCCTCACACACGCAGTGATACACACTGACACACACACACAGTGATACACACTGACCCACACACACACACAGTGATACACACTGACACACACACACAGTGATACACACTGACACACACAGTGACACACACTGACCCACACACACTCAGTGATACACACTGAACTATACACACACACAGTGATGCACACTGACACACACACACTCACACACACAGTGATACACACTGACACACACACACAGTGATACACACTGACACACACACACTCAGTGACACACACACAGTGATACACACAGACACACAGTGACACACACTGACCCACACACACACAGTGATACACACTGACCCACACACACACAGTGATACACACTGACACACACACAGTGACACACACTGACCCACACACACAGTGATACACACTGAGACGCACACACACAGTGATATACAGTGACACACACACACAGTGACACACACTGACACACACGCAGTGATACACACTGACACACACACACACACACACACAGTGACAATGTCCCTCACACACGCAGTGATACACACTGACACACACACACAGTGATACACACTGACCCACACACACACACACAGTGATACACACTGACACACACACACAGTGATACACACTGTCACACACACTGATACGCACTGGCACACACACCCACACACAGTGATACACATTGACACACACACAGTGATACACATTGACACACACACAGTGATACACATTGACACATACACACACAGTGATACACACTGACACACACACAGTGATACACATTGACACATACACACATACGCACAGTGATACACACTGACACACACACACACAGTGATACACACTGACACACACACACAGTGATACACACTGACACCCACAGTGATACGCACTGACACACACACACACACAGTGATTCACACTGACACACACACACAGTGACACACACTGACACACACACAGTGATACACACTGACACACACACACACACACACACACACAGTGACACTGTCCCTCACACACGCAGTGATACACACTGACACACACACACACAGTGATACACACTGACCCACACACGCACACAGTGATACACACTGACCCACACACACATTGATACAAACTGACACACACACACAGTGATACACACTGACACACACAGTGAAACGCACTGACACACACACACACACAGTGATACACACTGACACACACACACAGTGACACACACTGACACACACACAGTGATACACACTGACACACACACACACACACACACAGTGACACTGTCCCTCTGACACGCAGTGATACACACTGACACACACACACAGTGATACACACTGACCCACACACACACACAGTGATACACACTGACACACACACACAGTGACACACACTGACACACACAGTGACACACACTGACCCACACACACTCAGTGATACACACTGAACCATGCACACACACAGTGATGCACACTGACACACACACACTCACACACACAGTGATACACACTGACATACACACACAGTGATACACACTGACACACACACACTCAGTGACACACACACAGTGATACACACAGACACACAGTGACACACACTGACCCACACACACACAGTGATACACACTGACCCACACACACACACACAGTGATGCACACTGACACACACACTCACACACACAGTGACACACACTGACACACACATCGACACTGACCCTCACACACACTGATACACACACACACACAGTGACACACACTGACACACACACACACTGACAAAAACACACAGTGATACACACTGACACACACTCACACACACAGTGACACACACTGACATGCACACACACAGTGAGACACACACACAGTGATACACACTGACACACACACACAGTGAGACACACTGACACACACACACAGTGAGACACACACACACACAGTGAGACACACTGATACACACACACAGTGATACACACTGACACACACTCACACACACAGTGACACACACTGACACACACACACAGTGATACACACTGACCCACACACACACAGTGACACACACTGACATGCACACACACAGTGAGACACACTGACACACACACACATTGAGACACACTGACACACACACACACAGTGATACACACTGACACACACACACAGTGATACACACTGACACACACACACAGTGACACACACTAATACACACACACAGTGATACACACTGACACACACACACAGTGAGACACACTGACACGCACACACACAGTGATACACACTGACACACACACACAGTGATACACACTGACACACACAGTGACACACACTGATACACACACACAGTGATACACACTGACACACACACAGTGACACACACTGATACACGCACACAGTGAGACACACTGACACACACACACGGTGATACACACTGACACACACACAGTGATACACACTGACACACACACATACACAGTGATACACACTGACACACACACACAGTGACACACACTGACACACACAGTGATACGCACTGGCACACACACACACACAGTGATACACACTGACACACACACAGTGATACACACTGACACACACACAGTGACACACACTAACCCACACACACACACACACACACAGTGATACACACTGACACACACACAGTGAAACACACTGACCCACACACAGGGTGATACACACTGACACACACACAGCGATACACACTGACACACACACACACACACAGCGATACACAGTGACACACACACACACACACACACAGTGATACACACTGACACACACACACACAGTGATACACACTGACACACACACAGTGACACACACTGACCCACACACACAGTGATACACACTGACACACACACACACACACCCACAGTGATACACAGTGACACACACACACAGTGACACACACTGACACACACACAGTGATACACACTGACACACACACACACACACAGTGACAATGTCCCTCACACACGCAGTGATACACACTGACACACACACACACTGATACGCACTGGCACACACACACACACACAGTGATACACATTGACACACACACACAGTGATACACATTGACACACACACAGTGATACCCATTGACACATACACACACAGTGATACACACTGACACACACACACAGTGATACACATTGACACATACACACATACGCACAGTGATACACACTGACACACACACACACAGTGATATACACTGACACACACATACAGTGATACACACTGACACACACAGTGATACGCACTGACACACACACACAGTGATACACACTGACACACACACAGTGACACACACTGACACACACACAGTGATACACACTGACACAGACACACACACACACACAGTGACACTGTCCCTCACACACGCAGTGATACACACTGACACACACACACACACAGTGATACACACTGACCCACACACACACACAGTGATACACACTGACCCACACACACAGTGATACACACTGACACACACACAAACAGTGACACACACTGACACACACACAGTGATACACACTGACACACACACACACACACACAGTGACACTGTCCCTCACACACGCAGTGATACACACTGACACACACACACAGTGATACACACTGACCCACACACACACACAGTGATACACACTGACACACACACACAGTGATACACACTGACACCCACAGTGACTCACACTGACCCACACACACTCAGTGATACACACTGAACTATACACACACACAGTGATGCACACTGACACACACACACTCACACACACAGTGATACACACTGACACACACACACAGTGATACACACTGACACACACACACTCAGTGACACACACACAGTGATACACACAGACACACAGTGACACACACTGACCCACACACACACAGTGATACACACTGACCCACACACACACAGTGATACACACTGACACACACACAGTGACACACACTGACCCACACACACAGTGATACACACTGAGACGCACACACACAGTGATATACAGTGACACACACACACAGTGACACACACTGACACACACGCAGTGATACACACTGACACACACACACACACACACAGTGACAATGTCCCTCACACACGCAGTGATACACACTGACACACACACACAGTGATACACATTGACCCACACACACACACACAGTGATACACACTGACACACACACACAGTGATACACACTGTCACACACACTGATACGCACTGGCACACACAAACACACACACAGTGATACACATTGACACACACACAGTGATACACATTGACACACACACAGTGATACACATTGACACATACACACACAGTGATACACACTGACACACACACAGTGATACACATTGACACATAAACACATACGCACAGTGATACACACTGACACACACACACAGTGATACACACTGACACACACAGTGATACGCACTGACACACACACACACAGTGATACACACTGACACACACACACAGTGACACACACTGACACACACACAGTGATACACACTGACACACATACATACACACACACACAGTGACACTGTCCCTCACACACGCAGTGATACACACTGACACACACACACACAGTGATACACACTGACCCACACACACACACAGTGATACACGCTGACCCACACACACAGTGATACAAACTGACACACACACACAGTGATACACACTGACACACACAGTGATACGCACTGACACACACACACACACAGTGATACACACTGACACACACACACAGTGACACACACTGACACACACACAGTGATACACACTGACACACACACACAGTGATACACACTGACCCACACACACACAGTGATACACACTGACACACACACACAGTGATACACACTGACTCACACAGTGACACACACTGACGCACACACACTCAGTGATACACACTGAACCATACACACACACAGTGATGCACACTGACACACACACACTCACACACACAGTGATACACACTGACACACACACACAGTGATACACACTGACACACACACACTCAGTGACACACACACAGTGATACACACAGACACACAGTGACACATACTGACCCACACACACACACACACAGTGATACACACTGACCCACACACACACACAGTGATGCACACTGACACACACACTCACACACACAGTTGCACACACTGACATACACATCGACACTGACCCTCACACACACTAATCCACACACAGACACACAGTGACACACACTGACACACACACACACTGACAAAAACACACAGTGATACACACTGACACACACTCACACACACAGTCACACACACTGACATGCACACACACAGTGAGACACACACACAGTGATACACACTGACACACACACACAGTGAGACACACTGACACACACACACAGTGAGACACACTGACACACACACACAGTGAGACACACTGATACACACACACTGACAAAAACACACAGTGATACACACTGACACACACTCACACACACAGTGACACACACTGACATGCACACACACAGTGAGACACACACACAGTGATACACAATGACACACACACACAGTGAGACACACTGACACACACACACAGTGAGACACACTGACAGACATACACAGTGAGACACACTGATACACACACACAGTGATACACACTGGCACACACTCACACACACAGTGACACACACTGACACACACACACAGTGATACACACTGACCCACACGCACACAGTGACACACACTGACATGCACACACACAGTGAGACACACTGACACACACACACAGTGAGACACACTGACACACACACACAGTGATACACACTGACACACACACACAGTGATACACACTGACACACACACAGTGATACACACTGACACACACACAGTGACACACACTAACACACACACACAGTGAGACACACTGACACGCACACACACAGTGATACACACTGACACACACACACAGTGATACACACTGACACACACACAGTGACACACACTGATACACACACACAGTGATACACACTGACACACACACAGTGACACACACTGATACACGCACACAGTGAGACACACTGACACACACACACGGTGATACACACTGACACACACACAGTGACACACACTGATACACGCACACAGTGAGACACACTGACACACACACAGTGACACACACTGATACACACACACAGTGATACACACTGACACACACACACAGTGATATACACTGACACACACACACAGTGATACACACTGACACACACACATAGTGACACACACTAATACACACACAGTGATACACACTGACACTCACACACACAGTGACACACACTGACACGCACACACACAGTGAGACACACTGACACACACACAGTGATACACACTGACACACAGTGTTACACCCTGACCCACACACACTCAGTGATACACACTGAACCATACACACACACAGTGATGCACACTGACACACACACTCACACACACAGTGATACACACTGACACACACACACAGTGATACACACTGACACACACGCACTCAGTGACACACACACAGTGATACACACTGAGACACACGCACACAGTGAGACACACTGACACACACACACAGTGATACACACTGACACACACACAGTGACACACACTGATACACGCACACAGTGAGACACACTGTCACACACACAGTGACACACACTGATACACACACACAGTGATACACACTGACACACAGTGTTACACACTGACCCACACACACTCAGTGATACACACTGAACCATACACACACACAGTGATGCACACTGACACACACAGTGATGCACACTGACACACACACTCACACACACAGTGATACACACTGACACACACAGTGATGCACACTGACACACACACACACACACACAGTGATACGCACTGACACACACACACAGTGATACACACTGACACACACACACTCAGTGACACACACACAGTGATACACACTGAGACACACACACACAGTGATACACACAGACACACAGTGACACACACTGACCCACACACACACAGTGATACACACTGACCCACACACACACACACACACACAGTGATGCACACTGACGCACACACTCACACACACAGTGACACACACTGACACACACATCGACACTGACCCTCACACACACTGATACAGACACACACTGACAAAAACACACAGTGATACACACTGACACACACTCACACACACAGGGACACACACTGACATGCACACACACAGTGAGACACACTGACACACACACACAGTGACACACACTGACCCATACACACAGTGATACACACTGACCCACACACACACACACACACAGTGAGACACACTGATACACACACAGTGATACACACTCACACACACTCACACACACACAGTGACACACACACAGTGACACACACTGACCCACACACACAGTGATACACACTGACACACACTCACACACACAGTGACACACACTGACACGCACACACACAGTGAGACACACTGACACACACACAGTGACACACACTGATACACGCACACACAGTGATACACACTGACACACACACACACAGTGAGACACACACACAGTGGCACACACTGACACGCACACACACAGTGAGACACACTGACACACACACAGTGACACACACTGACACACACACACAGTGATACACACTGACACACACACAGTGACACACACTGACACACACACACAGTGAGACACACACACAGTGGCACACACTGACATACACACAGTGACACACACTGACTCTCACACACACACAGTGATACACACTGACACACACAGTGACACACACTAACTCACACAGTGACACACAGTGACACACACATGGACACTGACCCACACACACTCACACACAGTGACACACACTGACTCACACACACACACAGTGATACACACAGTGACACACACACAGTGACACACACGTGGACACTGACCCTCACACACTGACACCAGCTTCCTGATTGGTTGAAGTGTTTGTCACTCCCGGATTTGCTCTGGGGGCGGGGCCGTTAGCTGCTGGTGTTCTGATTGGCTGACACGGCTGTCAGTCAGAAAGCTCAGCCTCTGATTGGCTCATCCGCTGTCAGTCAAAGTGCGGAGACCAGTCATTGGTGGACTTGGCTGTCAGGAAGTGAGCGGCAATTCTGATTGGCTGATTCGTGCAGTAGTCGATCTAGGCTCTGATTGGCTGAGGCACTCATTTAGCAATCCAGTCTCTGATTGGCTGAGGCGGTGATTTAGTGATCTCGCTCTGTGATTGGCTGAGGCGGTGATTTAATGATCCCTCTCTGTGATTGGCTGAGGCGGTGATTTAGTGATCCCGCTCTGTGATTGGCTGAGGCGGTGATTTAATGATCCCTCTCTGTGATTGGCTGAGGCGGTGATTTAGTGATCCCGCTCTGTGATTGGCTGAGGCGGTGATTTAATGATCCCTCTCTGTGATTGGCTGAGGCGGTGATTTAGTGATCCCGCTCTGTGATTGGCTGTCAGTCAGTTTTGTTTCTTCATTAATTGAATAATTGATGTGAGCGGATATTTCACCGCGATCCTGATCTGCCCCCTGAACTTGGATTGAGTCACCGCGTAAATAAATGTGTTTGTGCAGCAATTTACATCCCGCAGCATCCATCCGACATTTTGAAATGTGTATTCAGGAAGAGTGGCGTAAATTAATCCTTTCACTTTCAAATAGATAAAAAATATAACAGACACGGCCCAGAGGAGAATGAAAGCCCCGGAAATGCTGAAGAGTAAAATCATTGACTTCCTTCTGCTCTCCATCTCGGGGTCTCTGCGATTCTCTCCCTGACTCTGAGCCCTCAGTCCCTTCCGGACTCGACTGGTCACCAAAATGTGTCTGACTGTCAGAGCGTTAATCACCAGGATTAAACCGAATGGGAGCAATGGGGTTAAAACCTGCCCAAACCAGGTAAATCCAACCCAGCCAGGATCAGTGAAAACGCTTGTCTTTGTCCTACAGCCCCACTGGACATTGTCCATTATCTCCCCAGGTTCCTGTGTAAAGTACAGGGGGATGTTTTTCACAGAGAGCAGGAGGCCGGTTGTTGCCAGAACCACAGCCGCAGTTTTCCCGGTGCAATATTTAGTTTTCAGTTTCTGGCAGCGAATGGCCACAAATCGATCAAAGGAGAAAGTGACGGTGAACCAGACTGAACACTCTGTGGCTGCAGTCAGCAGGACATTGTGAACACGACACCCAGAGGTGAGGTCCAGGAAACTCAGCGGGTAATAATAATAATTTATCACGCTGAGAATGGGGCTCATGATGATGAAGAGCAGATCCGCCGCTGCCATGGCGACCAGGTAGCGAGTGGTGCAGGTGGAGAGGCCACACTTTCCCCGACTCAGGATCACAATTCCCACTAAATTAACTGTCAGTGAAAAAGGGACAAGAGGCGGGAAATGAGTGAGTGAACATTCCCCATGTGTGAAGCCACAGTAAGGAGAGGATTTCAGCATCAACCCAATGGGGTTCCCGGGGTGGCGGTGTTGTTGGAGGAGTTGTGTTAGAGATTAACATTGCAGATTGGAAAGTAGCCAATGTAACCCCGCTGGTTAAGTAGGGACTGGGGGACAGGAAGCTGTGAATTACACATCTCTCACTTTGATGGAGCAAATCTGCACATTCTCATCATTCAAATATTTCACACAGATTGCATTTCTCACCTGATGTGTTTTCCAGGGTTAATTCAGACTGGACGGGTTTCCCAATTAGACCCAAAGTGGACAGAGATAGAATCTGCAATCCCTTCCTGCACCCAATTATCAGAGCCCACCCCGGATTGAACACCTCTCTGGACTGGACAGCTGGTGGAGCTGGAAGTCAATTCAGGATTTTTCTATTTAACTTCCCCTCTCCAGATTTCCTCTCCATTCTGACTCTCCTCCGCAGCTTTTCTGCTTCTAATTTACAGATTATATCCACTGTCCGTCTCTTTTTTCCTTTCTTCTCTCCCTCTCTCTGTGCCGTCTACTTTGCTTCCCTATCTATCTCTTCCAAAACTCTCCTTCTCTCCAACCAGCTTTATTCCCTCTATCTGGATTTCTCTCTTATCCAGTGCGTTTCCATTCTTCATTCTCATTATAACTTTACCCCATATCTCCCTATCGCTCTCCAATTGTTCTCTCTCTCCTCCTGTTTCTCCCCATATCTCTCTATCTCACCCCAGTATTGCTCTCTCCATCTCGCTTTCTCCCCATTCCTGTTCACCTCCCTGTAGAATCTCTCCCTCTCCCTTTCCAGCTTTCTTTGTGGGGATTTTAAGCACAGCATGATCCCATGGGCAGCACTGTGACCATATCTAGAGAGGACAAAGTGGGTGGGGTGGGGGGAGACATGTCATTCCCCCAGCCTGGCGCTTGGTGTAATCCTCCACCCAGCTCCATGTGAATTCTGAGTTTGGATACATATCCCCTCAGTGACAGAAAGAGATAAACTCCCCTCTTTAAACTGGGGACAAGCTGTGTCCATTCCTTTGGTAGACTTTTTAAAATGAGCCTCCCAGTAGTTATTTATGAATAAATGAATCGATCTTTTGATTGATTTGTGTAAATAAGGAATCTCAGGGCTCTGACTGAGGCTATTCTCCAGAGACAGGAAGCTGGGCACTGATTCCTAACTGGAGACCCCCAGATAAGGTGGTTCTTCCCACCCCCTCACAGCAATATGGTTTGTGGTTATTGGCAGTGTGGCTCAGAAATATTGCATCGCTCCTTTCAACACAGTGCACATGAAAGAGAGGGAAAGAAGCAGAGATATGGACAGAAATAGGAAGTTAGAAGGAGGGATGGAGTAAGAGGTGGTGGGTGTGGTTGCAAAGACCTGGCCCTAGATAAGAACATCCATCTTTACAATGAGAGAGAGCGATAGTGGCAGGAGGAGAAAAGAGAAGGAGGGAGTGGAGCAGAGACAGAGGGAGGCCCGAGGGGAGTGGAAGGTCAAAGCAGAGGTGGTGATGGAGGGACAGCATTTGAGAAAGAGAGACAGGATGTGAGGGTCTCCAGTGTGTGGTCACTAGCTGCAGCTCCACTCAAACCCTGTCAGATAGTCTGGGAGGATTTAAAAAGTGTCCTGAAGGAATCAGCAGCCGCTTCCCAAACTGAAAGAGGGAGTTGAGCGGCTTCTAGAGACTGAGAGGGGACAGGGGGTGGGCAGGATCGAGCAGGGATGGCATTTTAATTCAGGTTTAGAAGATTCTCTCTGTGGAACTCTCTCCATTTCAATGTTTCTGTCTGATTGGAAGAAATGGAGGGAAGGAAAGAGTGAGAGAGAATGAGGAGAACCAAGAATGAGAGGTTATAGAATAATAGAATCATACAAGAGCAGAAGAGGCCCTTCGGCCCATCGAGTCTGCACTGTCACATTAGAAATACCTGAAATCCCACCAAACCCCATCTGTCAGCACTTGGCCCAGAGCCCTGAATGTTATGTTGTGCCAAGTGCTTATCCACATACCTTTTAAAGGATGTGAGGGAACCCACCTCCACCACCCTCCCAGGCAGCGCATTCCAGACCCTCACCACCCTCTGGGGAAAAACATATTTTCTCACCCCCCCCCCCCAAACCTCCTTACCCCCACCGTGAACCTATGTCCCCTCGTGACTGACCCTTCAGATATGGGGAACAGTTGCTCCTTATCCACTCTGTCCATGGCCCTCATAATCTTGTCTTCCTCGATCAGGTCGCCCCTCAGTCTTCTCTGCTAAAACGTTAATAACCCAAGCACACGCAACCTCTTTTCATAACGTTGATCTTCCATCCAAGGCAGCATCTTGGTGAATCTCCTCTGTCCCCCCATCCAGCGCAAACACATCCTTCCTATAATGTGGCGATCAGAACTGCACACAGTACTCCAGCTGGGGCCTCACCAAAGATCGAGACAATTCCAACATTACTTCCCTGCTTTTGTCATCTATGCCTCGATTGATAAAGGCAAGTGTCCCCATGTGCCATTTTCACCTCCCTACTAACATGCCCTTCTGCTTTCAAAGATCTGTGGTCAAATACGCCAAGGTCACATTCGACCATAGATCTTCCTATAGTCTGAACATTCATTGAGTACTTCCTTGTCAAATTACTCCTTCCAAAGTGTATCAGCTCACACTTTTCAGGGTTACATTCCATTAAACGGTGTAAAACACACTCCACACTGCGAACTGCACCTTGTGCGATCTTGCTGCAGAACTTGTCTCAGTGTTAAGAGAGAGTTTTATCTTTCCAGGGAAGTGAAGGGAATTCTCCAGACTTGGGACAATGCACACACACAGAGTGGAAGGTGTGTGGGGATTTGTGTTGGGTGCTTTGGGGGAAGGGGCTCACTGCAGGTGTGCGAATGGACGCAGGGGAAGGTCTGTGTCTCATTTGATTAGTTTCACAGTGCAGCTGCTGTGGGATCTTGCTGTGCATGCCTGTCCTGGGCCTTTTGCCTGCCTTGTAACAATGATCATCCTCTTTGAAAATCGCTCACTGACTGCAAAGAAGGCTCCAAGGCCTTGAATATAAAAAAGCTTCAACCTGAACAATGGGACTGAGGGAGTTCATGATCACTTTCTGCAGAGGACTGAGGGGACATTCAGCCAATATCACATTGCTGCCTGTGGGATCTTACTGTGCGACCAATATTGCAGCCTCAGTTTGTACATTAAAACAAGAAACACACACACAGAAAACAATTATCATAAACTCTGAACTGAATTTTGAAACTGCCTCTGTGCTTTGGATCTTCCTGTGCACAAGTTGCATCAGAAATCTCTAAATTAACAGCAGTGAGGTCAGATTAACAATTAATCTCATCACTGTAAATAATTCTTGATGGCCTGGAATGAAAGTTCTTTAACTAGAAGCGGGTGTAATTGTGGAGTAAAAAATGTGTGTGAGGCAGAGAGATAAATGTGAGGGTGAAATGAAATGCACAGGGTTCTATTTGAATACAGTTTGCTGTGGTGGTGATTGTCGGAACTCTCGCTCTATGTCTGGTGTTGGGAAGCTGAGTTTGTGAAGTGTGGTCCCTTTAAAAGCTGGTTTTGTGTCCCTTTCAAGCTGCACTTGTGTCAATGCTTGGAGGCTTCAAATGCAGGTACAGCCAGAGTACACAGACTGCAACATTTGCAGCAAAGGCCAAGCATCAGCATCGCCATGGTAACAAGCTTTGCAGGTTTTTGAATTTTGAGTTCAGCCTATCAGTTCAAAGAAGGCACTCAGCTATCAGGAAGCTATCAAATGTTAATTTATTGTTGTTGACAAGATCAGATCACTCCTGGTGCAGGAAAATTCAGAGGTCATCACAGTATAAAAACAGCGGATCAACTGCCTGCCTGCAGTTCAACTGAAGGGCTGCCACCTCTCAAAGCCCAGAGAGGGAAAGAGCAGCTCTCTCCAGCTTTGATTATCACTGAATAGACCTCTCCATCTATCGATCTGAATCAGAAATAACTCGCAAGCAGCGGAATAGAAAGACGAACGCCAAAGGTTTTCCTAAATTATGTTCTTTTTTTTTCTGTTGATGAATGTCCTTGTGTTTATTTGAACTGCATTCCAGTAGAATCTTACTTTAATCACAATGCTACTTCTTTATCTAAAGTTCCCTGCTGGTTAAATACATAAATTGTTAATTGTTCACTTAAATTGAGTGTCAGATATTTCTGTTGGTTAACCACTGAATGTTAATGAAGAACAGTTCACACCTTCCCACACACTTTTCACACATCACAAAGCAAGGTATTCCTCTTCGGGGAATTTGGCGTGGCTTGTTAAAAGGGCATCAACCTCTGTCTCATGTCACTGTCTCTCTATCTGTGTCTCTGTATCTCCATTGTATGGCTTGTGAGAGAGAGGGAGTGAGAGAGTTGGGGGACAGGCTGAGGAAAGGCTGATGTTACAGAATGTGGGAGTGAGAGAGAAACGGGAGTATCAGGTTAAACAGGGGGAGAGATAGCTGAACATTGTGGAGTTGGGGTGGAGGGAAAATGTCACAGGATTTGGGGGTAGAGGGTTTCCTGAGAGCAGTAACTGCTGATGTCCCTGTCACATCTTTCCAGAAAGCGTGATGTTCAAACACTCCAGTCCTGAGACAGTCTGTTTTGAAATTTATCCTGAGGAAATGAACAGTTTCGTCCCAGTTGAGGTTTGAGCCACTTGCCGACTGGGCTGGGCGGTGTGGAAACATTGCTACCCATGGGATCGTGCTGTGCATCAATGACTTGCAGCATTTACAGAACTGCAAATGGTAACCACACAACTTAAAAGGGAAATTTGGGAGGGTGGAGGGGCTAAAAATCAAACCCCTGGCCTTGGTAAAGACTTATGCTCAATCCCTGTGTCCTGTTTGTGTTTTTAGACAGGGTGGTGCGATTTGGAGGATTTATTATTTTTTGAGGGGAGTGGGTAGGGCAGGGGGTTCAATATCTCGGCCTCTGTCATCACAACGTTCCCTCTCTCTCTCCAACCATTTGCTTCAATGTTGCATCTTGTAGTTCATGGAAAATAAAATCCCATTGTGATTTGCTGTTTTTTTATTGTTGTGGGGTGTATGAGGGGTGTGCGGATGGGACAGAGGGTGGGGAACAGTGGTTCTCTTTTCCCTCTTGCCCCTTCCCTCCATGTGTGGGATGTTTTGGGGCTGGAAAGGACAGTTCTGTTTCACTGGGATGGGGAGAATTCTGTTCTTTTTCCCCAGGTTTATTGCATCCTCTGGGACTAGGCCTCAATTCAAGGCCTAATCTCAGGGCCCTCAGGATGCCTTTTCCATTCACTTCATTCCATACAGTTACTGTGTTTAATTTTATGAGAGCAATCATTAAATAAAACTGCAGCAGCCGCGTCAATTCATTCCACTCAGGATGCAATTGTCGGTTTTCAAACTCTCCCACCCAACGTTCTTGTTAGATTGTGTTATCAGTGAGGGAGAGAGAGAAAAAGAGAAAGGTGTAAGAGAGAGAGAGAGAGAGAGAGAAGGCCGAGAGGAAGGGAGCGGTGAGAAGATAAAGTGTCGGGGGGAGGGGGTTGGGGGGTGAGGGAGGGTGGGTGGGGGGAGAGAGGACGTGTTTAGGGGGTCCTCCACTGTTTAATTCCAGCCGAGCTCCCCAGTCATTGAAACATATAAACTAGAAGCGTGAGTAGGAGCCTGCGCCACCATTCAATTTTATTGTGGCTGATCATCAAATTTAATAACTTGATTCACCCTGACCCCATATCCTTTTATCCCTTTAGCCCCGAGAGCTATATCTCATTTATTTTTGAAGTCACAGAATGCCTGTGAATTCCACACATTCACCACCCTCTGACTGAAGAAATTTCTCCTCCCCTCAGTTCTAAAAAGGTTTTCCCTTATCATCAAACTAAGACAGCGAGTTGTGGACTCCCCCACCATTGGTAACTTTCTTTCTGAATCGACCCGTTCGAATCCTGTTTGAATTTTATAAGTTTCTATGAGATCCCCTCTCACTATTCTGAATGCAATTGTCTTAACAACATTCTGTGGTAGTGAATCCCACACATTCACCACCCTTGACTGAATAAATTTCTCCCCACCTCAGCTCCAAAAGGTTTGTCCCTAATCCTAAAACTATGACCCCGAGTTCTCGACTCCCCCACCATTGGGAACATTCTTTCTGAATCAACCCTGCCTCATTCTGTTAGAATTTAATACGTTTCCATGAGGTCCCCTCTCACTCTACAAATTTCCATTGAATATAATCCTAACCAATCTAATCTCTCCTCATATGACAGACCTGCCATCCCAGGAATCAGCCGGGTAAACCGTCGCTGTACTTCCTCTATAGCAAGGACATCCTTCCTCAGATCAGGACACCAAAACTGTACAAAACTATCCAGGTGTGGCCTCACCAATCCTTTATAAATTGCAGCAAATCATCCCTATCGCTCAATAGGAATCATGTCGCTATGAAAGCTTACAGACCATTTAGCTCCATTCCTGCCTGCTGTACCTGCCTGGTTCCGTGCAGTGAATGATGCACGAGGAGACCAAGGTTTTGATGAGAATCCACCTCCCTCAATTTACACCCATTCAATAATAACTTGTCTTCCTAATATTCCTACCAGAGTCGATATTCTCACAGTGATCCACATTAAACTGCATCTGCCATGCGTATGACCACACCCTCAGCCTGTCCAAATCACGCTGAATATTCTCTGCACCTTCCTCACAGTTCACCCTCCCACCCAGCTTTGTACCATCTGCAAATTTGGAGATGATGCATTCAGTAACCCTTCTGGAATTAAGCACATTCACTGGTTCCCTTCGGTAAACCAAACTAGTTCCACCCTCAAACAATTCCAAGAGATTCCAATCATGATTTCCCTTTTGCAAATCTATGCTGACTTTGTCTGATTATGGCGCTGCCTTCCAAACGCCTATATTGCGAGGGGGATAGAATATAAAAGCAGGGATGTCTTGATGCACCTGTACAGGGCATTGGTGAGGCCGCAGCTGGAATACTGTGTGCAGTATTGGTCCCCTTATATGAGGAAGGATATATTGGCATTGGAGGGAGTGCAGAGAAGGTTCACCAGGTTGATACCGGAGATGAGGGGTTTGGATTATGAGGAGAGGCTGAGGAGATTGGGTTTGTACTCGTTGGAGTTTAGAAGGATGAGGGGGGATCTTATGGAGACTTATAAGATAATGCGGGGGCTGGATAGGGTGGAGGCGGAGAGATTCTTTCCACTTCGTAAGGAAGATAACACTAGAGGACACAGTCTCAAAATAAAGGGGGGTCGGTTTAAGACAGAGTTGAGGAGGAACTTCTTCTCCCAGAGGGTGGTGAATCTCTGGAATTCTCTGCCCACTGAGGTGGTGGAGGCTACCTCGCTGAATATGTTTAAAGCGCGGATGGATGGATTCCTGATCGGTAAGGGAATTAAGGGTTATGGGGATCAGGCGGGTAAGTGGTACTGATCCACGTCAGATCAGCCATGATCTTATTGAATGGCGGGGCAGGCTCGAGGGGCTAGATGGCCTACTCCTGCTCCTATTTCTGATGTTCTTATGTTCTTAATGCCGAGATATGTAATAGTTGAAATTTGACTCTTGCAACTTCCCCAGCACCGACGTTAGGCTCACTGGTCTATAGTTCACTGTTTTCTCTCTCCAGTCCTGTCTGAATACCGGGCTTGCATTAGCTACCCTCCAGTCTGTAGGAACCAGCCCAGAGCCCAATAAAATTGGAAAATAACCACCATTGGATCTGCGATTCCCAGGAAGAGACAGAGACTTGGTTGAAAGAGGGACAGGACTGGCAGCTGAATATTCCGGGGTACAAGTGTTTTAGGCGAGACAGAGGAGGGGACAAAAGAGGTGGGGTGTAGCAGTATTAGTGGGAGAGCATATTACAGCGGTGCAGAGGGAGGACAATTCAGAGGGGTCGTGTAACGAGTCACTCTGGGTGGAGCTTAGAAACAGGAAGGGCGCAGTCACTATGTTGGGGGTGTACTACAGGCCCCCCAACAGCCCAAGGGAAGTGGAAGAACGGATATGTCAGGAGATACTGGATAGGTGCAGGAAAAATAGGGTTGTTGTAGTGGGAGACTTCAATTTCCCTGGTATAGACTGGAAATCGCTGAGAGCAGGGACTCTGAATGGGGAGGAATTTGTAAAATGCGTACAGGAGGGTTCTTTGGAACAATATGTAGATAGCCCGACTAGAGAGGGAGCTATACTGGACCTCGTACTGGGGAATGAGCCCGGTCAGGTCTTCAAAGTTTCGGTAGGGGAACATGTGGCAAATAGTGACCACAATTCTGTTAGCTTTAGGATAGTGATGGAAAAGGATGAGTGGTGTCCCAAGGGTAAGGTGTTGGATTGGGGGAAGGCTAACTTTAGTGGGGTTAGGCAGAAATTGGCAGCTCTTGATTGGGAGAGGCTGTTTGAGGGTAAATCCACATCTGGCATGTGGGAGTCTTTTAAGGAACAGTTGTTAGGGATACAGGACAGGCATGTGCCTGTTAAAAAGAAGGATAGGAAGGGTAGGATTCGAGAACCGTGGATAACCAGGGAAATTGACGGACTGGTCAAAAAGAAAAGAGGGGCGTATGGTAGGTCCAGGCAGCTAAAAATGGAGGGAGCTCTGGAGGAGTACAAAGAAAGTAGGAAAGAACTCAAACGGGGAATTAGAAGAGCAAAAAGGGGTCACGAAATGTTCTTGGCAGACAGGATTAAGGAGAATCCCAAGGCATTTTATTCATACGTTCGGAACAAAAGGGTTGTCAGGGAAAAAATCGGACCTCTCAGGGACAAAAGTGGGGAATTATGCTTGGAGCCGAAAGAAGTACGGGAGATCCTAAATGAATACTTTGCGTCGGTATTCACAAAGGAGAGGGATGTGTTGACTGGGAGTGTCTCGGAGGGGAGTGTTGACCCGTTGGAGAAAATCTCCATTTCAAAGGAGGAAGTGCTAGGTTTGTTAGAGAATTTAAAGACTGACAAATCCCCAGGACCTGATGGAATCTATCCAAGGCTGCTCAGGGAGACGAGAGATGAAATCGCTGGGCCTCTGACGCAAATCTTTGTCTCGTCACTGGACGCAGGTGAGGTCCCAGAGGATTGGAGGAAAGTTAATGTGGTCCCGTTATTTAAGAAGGGTAGGAAGGATAACCCGGGTAATTATAGGCCGGTGAGCTTGACGTCCATGGTGGGGAAGTTGTTGGAGAAGATTCTTAGAGATAGGATGTATGCGCATTTAGAAAGGAATAAACTCATTAACGATAGTCAGCATGGTTTTGTGAGAGGGAGGTCATGCCTCATTAACCTGGTGGAGTTTTTTGAAGAAGTGACCAAAATGGTTGACGAGGGAAGGGCCGTGGATGTCGTCTATATGGACTTTAGTAAAGCGTTTGACAAAGTCCCTCATGGTAGGCTGGTGAAAAAGGTTGGATCTCATGGGATAAAGGGGGAGGTGGCTAGATGGGTGGAGAACTGGCTTGGTCACAGAAGACAGAGGGTGGTAGTGGAAGGTTTTTTTCCGCTGGAGGCCTGTGACTAGTGGTGTTCCGCAGTGCTCTGTATTGGGACCTCTGCTGTTTGTGATTTATATAAATGATCTGGAAGAAGGTGTAACTGGGGTGATCAGTAAGTTTGCGGACGACACAAAATTGGCAGGACTTCCAGATAGTGAGGAGCATTGTCAGAAGCTACAGAAGGATATAGATAGGCTGGAAATTTGATCAAAGAAATGGCAGATGGAGTTCAATCCTGATAAATGCGAATTGATGCATTTTGGTAGAAATAATGTAGGGAGGTGATAGACGATAAATGGCAGAACCATAAAGGGTGTAAGTACGCAGAGGGAGCTGGGTGTGCAAGTCCACAGATCCTTGAAAGTGACGTCACAGGTGGAGAAGGTGGTGAAGAAGGCATATGGCATGCTTGCCTTCATAGGATGGGGCATAGAGTATAAAAGTTGGGGTCTGATGTTGCAGATGTATAGAACGTTGGTTCGGCCGCATCTGGAATACTGCGTCCAGTTCTGGTCGCCACACTACCAGAAGGACATGGAGGCTTTGGAGAGAGTACAGAGGAGGTTTACCAGGATGTTACCTGGTATGGAGGGGCTTAGTTATGAGGAGAGATTGGGTAAACTGGGGTTGTTCTCACTGGAAAGACGGAGGATGAGGGGAGACTTAATAGTGGTGTATAGAATTATGAAAGGCATAGATAGGGTGAACGGTGATCAACTTTTCCCCAGGTCGGTGGTAACGTTCACGAGGGGTCATAGGTTCAAGGTGAAGGGGGGGGGGGAGGTTTAACACAGATATCAGAAGGACATATTTTACACAGAGGGTGGTGGGGGCCTGGAATGCGCTGCCAGGCAAGGTGGTGGAGGCGAACACACTGGGAACGTTTAAGACTTATCTAGAGTGCCACATGAACGGAGTGGGAATGGAGGGATACAAAAGAATGGTCTAGTTTGGACCAGGGAGCGGCGCGGGCTTGGAGGGCCGAAGGGCCTGTTCCTGTGCTGTATTGTTCTTTGTTTGTTCTAAAACTTCCTTCAGGACTCTGGGATGAAGGTTATCAGGACCTGGAGATTGATCCACCTTCAATCCCATCATTTTCCCCAAAAGCATTTCTCTACAAATTCAAATTTCCTTCAGCTTCTCTCAAAAATTTATTACTGAAGAATAACTTTTGGCACATTATTCACATCTTCCTTTCTGAAGATCAAAGCAATCTTCAATTTAATTCCTCAGCTATTACTTTGTTCCCCGTTAGGGGATCGCACATTTCTGACTGCAAAGGTCCTCGTTTGTCAATCTGTTTCTCTTTTCATACCAATTGATATTTTTTAAAGTCAGTTGTTATCTTCCACGGTAGATTACTTTCATACTCTATTTTTCTTTCCTTAATCAATTCCTTGCTCCTCCCAAAAGGTTGGATTTGTAAACAGTGATTGTGTTACTGAGGGTGAATCTGTGATGATGTGTTTTAGCTTTTCACCAATTCACACCTACAATTGTGTTTTAAATCTGACTGCTCCCACATTGCAGTGTGATTATGGGATCGTGCTGTGCAGGAAGACCAGCAGCATTTCCGAAATGACACAGGAACATTTTATTTTCCTCAGAAACCCTCTAACCCTCCTGCTGCTGACCTTAGTCTACACACCTTGGACATTGACCCCTCTTCTTAACTATCCTATCTTTGTCCCTCATAATTTTGAACACCTCAATGATGTCCACGCTTCGCCATCACTGTTCTGTGGAAAACAACCCCAGCCTAAACAGCCTGTCTTAAGAACATAAGAACATAAGAAATAGGAGCAGGAGTAGGCCATCTGGCCCTTCGAGCCTGCCCCGCCATTTAACAAGATCATGGCTGATCTGAAGCGAATCAGTTCCACTTACCCGCCTGCTCCCCATATCCCCTAATTCCCTTATCGATCAGTAAACTATCTACCCATGATTTAAACATATTCAACGAGGAAGCCTCCACCACTTCAATGGGCAGAGAATTCCAGAGATTCACCACCCTCTGAGAGAAGAAGTTCCCCCTCAACTCTGTTATGAACCGCCGCCCCCCTGATATTGAGGCTGTGCCCTCTAGTTCTGGTTTCCCTTCTAAGTGGAAAGAATCTCTCCACCTCTACCCTATCCAGCCCCTTCATTATCTTATATGTCTCTATAAGATCACCCCTCATCCTTCTAAACTCCAACGAGTACAGACCCAATCTGTTCAATCTCTCCTCATAAGCTACACCCCTCAACTCCGGTATCAACCTGATGAACCTTCTCTGCACTCCCTCCAAGGCCAATATATCCTTTCGCAAAACAGTACTCCAGTTGTGGCCTCACCAGTGCCTTGTACAGTTGCAGCAAGACCTCCTGCTTTTATATTCTATCCCCCTCGCGATAAAGGCCAACATTCCATTCGCCTTCTTGATCACCTGCTGCACCTGCAGACTGAGTTTTTGCGATTCGTGCACAAGGACCCCCAGGTCCCTCTGCACAGTCGCACGATGTAATTTTTCTCCATTTAAATAATATTCCAATTTACTATTATTTCTTCCAAAGTGGATAACCTCACATTTGCTAACGTTATATTCCATCTGCCAGATCCTCGCCCACTCGCTCAGCCTATCCAAATCTCTCTGCAGACTTTCCGTGTCCTCCACGCAATTCGCTTTCCCACTCACCTTCGTGTCATCAGCAAACTTGAATACCCTACATTCAGTCCCCTCCTCCAGATCATCGATGTAAATTGTAAACAGTCTTCACTGCAGAAACACTGCTGCCCGGGCAACATCCTGGTGAATCTCCTTTGCGTTCCTTCCAGAGCAATCACATCCTCAGTCTAGTGAGACCACCAGAACTCCTCACAGACTTCGAGCTGAAGACAAATGAGTGTTTCATACATCTCCATCATCACCTCCCTGCTCCTATCTTCGATACATCAGCTAATAAAGAAAATTGTCATGTCTGTCGTCTTAAGCAGTTGATCATCAGAAGTTACCCACTGGAATGGAACACAATAGAAGGTTTATGTTTTTTCTTGAGTTTAAACAGAAATTAAATTTTAAAAAATCCAAAGAACAGTTGTCCAGTCACAACCTCAACATAAAAAAATAAATGAACTAACTTCAAAAGAGTAAAAAAATACATCAAGTAACACAGGCTGTGATAAGGAGCATTCAGCACATGTTCCAAAATTAAGATCATCTTGACAGATTTCATTGAATAATTTTTACAATGATCAGGAATGATCTGGTCGATGTCCGACACATGGTGTTTCTAGATACCTTCAGTAAGTTAACAGACTTCAGTAAACTCAGAGCAAGTGGAGTTAGAGGACCAGCATGAGAATGACTAGAAGCTGGTTACAAAGACACAACACAGGCAGTGGGAGTTAAAGGGATTTACTCTGACTGCTGGAAGGTGGGAAGTGGTTTTCCACAAGGATCAGCGCTGGGATCACTTTCCTTCACCATTTACATCAACAATATGGAATAGGGAAGCAAAATTATAGTTTCAAAATTTACCAAACAATCCAAACTGAGAATGAGAATGAGCAGAGTGGAAGAATACAACTCAACACAATAACACATTAATAATAAATTATAAACTTGCAAATTGGGTATTGGAATTGGAAATTAATTTCACCACAGCTCAGTGTCAGGTTCTTCATTCTGATCAGAACAATATGTTTCCCAATCACTCTGTAGAAATCAAGTATCTGAATGTTTTCGAGGAGTTCAGGGCTTCAGGTGATCAGATTCACAAATCGCTTTCAGAAGCAACACAGTTTAGACAGAACCACAACAACCCAGAAAAAAACCCATTGGAGTTCATTTATAGATTAATGGAAATGTGAACAATTCACAAAATGTTTGACAATCCCTGAATACTGCACGGTTTGTAATTGGTTTGTTTAAATATCAGGAAGTCGCTGAAACCTCTTTCTTTTCAACACAAAGCCGAGGTATGGAGAAATTTCACATCATCCACTGACCACCAAACAAAGCCAAACTCTTCCTGTTTTCAACATATTCCAAAGATAAAAGACTGAGGCAGCTCCACAGAAAGGACATCTCACTCACCAAATTAAAATAGGATATATTTAAAATTGAAACAACTTATTTCATTGCAATTCTTTTCCGAAACACAATACAATTCTAGTTGGACAGATGGTGCCAGATATTAATGGAGACTTCGATCAGATATTCCACTCAGGTGAAAGAACCACAATCAGTACAATTTTACACTGACAAATATACCCTGCAATACTTGTTCACTGGTGTCAGGGATTCCACTCCGGTTAGTGACCCACACTCAAATTTCCATTATATTCTTACTCCCACTGAACATTATTTCAGAGAGATCACCTTCACTGAGGTCCAATCTTACAATAGATAAGATTGAGTAGTTCACTCCTCAATACATTAACTTCATTGAGCAGTGAGCCCGTGAATAACATACAGAGGCTCATTGTCAGTTGATGAAAATGATTAAAAACACAGAGATATTTCAAGCCATTTGATTTAAGTAAATTACATCGTTGACCTGGTGTCTTTATAACAGTGACCACGAGATCAGCATGGAGCATTTTCACTCAGAGTTTAGAATCAGAGAGCCGTTCACACACAGATTTACACAACCTCAATGGTTAGATTCACTCACCGGGAACACCAATAATGGCGATGATTGGGTAGATTATTTTCTCAGCTATCTGAACTGGATACAGCATCTTCAGTGTGAAGTGATGTGTCCCTCCGAGCTGCTGGCAGTCTCTCTGACTTTAACATCTGATGTTATATATTCCCAAAGCCTTTAATTTATACACTGGAAAGTCACCTTAGGGACATTGTGACAGAAACCTGGTTTGAAGTTTTTTTTAAATATATGAACAAACAGATTACGACATTGAGTTCAGTGATGGAAAATATTTATTTTTAGCATTGACTTCTTTCCAAACACTGGATTCTGTTGATCACATTTATCAACTAATAACAAGTGGAAAGATGCTGTCCACTCAAACACCATCAGTCCCACCTCTAGATCTCAGATAGTTTCAGTGATATCTGTTACTGGACTGTGACATTTCAGTAATTGAGTCCCAATTGTTACCGTGTCTCTCTGTGTGATCTTTAACTGTGGACATTCTGTGATGTGATTTAAGTAGGTTAGAGTTTAGCATCAATTGCAAAATTCTGTTGATCAATAATTTGCAACTATTTAGTCTGCAAAGAAATTTGTTTTTATCCCGAGATCTACTGCAGCTTCTCAAACTGAGAAAATATTCAGAAGCAATGGGACATCTCAGAAAATTCAGGCCCTGCAGCAGATACAATCACATCACCTCTTAGAGCAGTAAAATAACAGATTTAACTGTGACCAGCAATGCACAGGCTCCAAATGACACTGGACCCACATCTGATACAGTGTTCAGAAACGTGCCCTGATGTGGAAGGAGAGAGATGGTCAGGAGAGAGAGGGACGGCTTGTGGGATGGGCTGAATCTAGAAAGGGTGCGAGGCTGGGAAAATGAATGGATAAGAGTGAGAGAGGAAGACTCTGAGCGAGTGAATGTGAAAAAGAGGAAGACAGAAGGATAGATGGGGCGGGAGTGAGGGCGTGATGATGGGGGAAGCAGTTATTGTGAGAGGAATGGTGTTTATAACAGTAGCTTAACTGAGAGAGAAGTCAGCTCCGCTGGCTATGAGGAGAGGTTGAATAAATTAGGATTGTTTTCACTGGAAAGACGAAGACTGAGGGGAGACCTGATAGAGGTCTACAAAATTGTGGGAGGCACAGACAGGGTGGATAGTCAGAGGGTTTTCTCCGAGGGTGGAAGGTTCAGTTACAAGGGGGCACAGGTTCAAGATGGCAGGATGAAATATTAAGGGAGATGTGCGGGGGATGTTTTCCACACAGAGAGTGTCGGTGCCTGGAATGCGCTGCCAGGGGAGGTGGTGGAATCAGGCACATTAGCAACTTTTAAGAGGCATCTGGATTGATGCATTAATAGGAGGTAAGAGGGATACTGACCGAGTAAGCGCAGCAGGTTTTATTTTAAAATAGGACACCATGATCAGCACAGGTTTGGAGAGGGTCGAAGGGCCTATTCCTGTGCTGTCCATTTCTTTGCCTTTGAGCGTCTGCATCAGGAAAGACACAACTGGGGTAAGAGAGAGTGAGACAAATCAGACCACAAGACTGTGCTCCTGCGACAGGCTGACACACAAAGGCTAAAGCGGGATGATCCATTCAATAATATCATGCAATGTTGGTCTGAGGAATCGAAAGATCTCCTACGTGACTGCTTAGAGTCAGGGGACTGGTCAGTATTTAAAAACCCCATGAACAACCTGAGCGAGTACGTCACGACAGTAACTGACATCATTAGGAAGTGTGCAGGAGACTGTGTGCCCAAGAAGATATTGCGTGTGTTTCCCAACCGGAAACCATGGATGATCAGGGATATCCACTGCTTTCTGAAGTCCAGGTCTGAGGCATTCAAGTTAGACGACCCTGACCTCTACAAGACAGCCAGATATGATCTACACAGATCCATCAAAGATGCAAAAATACAGTTTAAGACCAACCTAGTGCCCCATGATAGCCAGACGGACCCCCACCGGCTATGCCAATGTCTGCAAGACATAGCAGGCTACAAGATGAAGGTGTGTAAAATCGCTGGCTTCACCAAACCCATTTCTAATCAGTTCAATGCACACTGTGTCCGTGTTGAGCATGAGGTCAGCGTGAGCATGCCCTCCACCCCAGAAGCCTCGGATGCAGCTGTATCTGAGCTCACAATTGCAGATGTCAGAACAGCCGACTCGAAAGTCAACCCATGGACAGCGACTGGCCCGGATGAGGTACACGGACGAACACTCACACACTGCGCGGATCAGCTGGCGGGGGTATTTACCATCATCTTCAGCTTTCTTTACAACAATCTGAGTTCCCTATCTGCTTCAAGAAGACGACCATCATCCCAGTGCCAAAGAAAAACCAAGCAGCGTGCCTTAATGGTGACGTTCTGCTGGCTCTGACATCCATCCATCGAAGGGGAAAGGGTCGAGAGCTTCATGTTTTTAGGTGTCCAGATCACTATCAGACATGTCCTGGTCCCCCCGTGCCAACAATATAGTTAGGAAAGCCCACCAACGCCTGTACATTCTCAGAAGACTAAGGACACTTGGAATGTCAGCTATGATTCTCACCAACGTTTACAGATGAACCATACAAAGCATTCTTTCAGGCTGTATCACAGCTTGGTATGACTCCTGCTCTGCCCAAGACTGCAAGAAACTACAAAAGGTCATGATTGTAGCCCAATCCATCACTCAAACCAGCCACCCACCCATTGACTCTGTCTACACTTCCCGCTACCTCGGCAAAGCAGCCACCATAATTCAGGGCCCCACGCACCCCGGACATTCTCTCTTCCACCTTCTTCATCAGGAAAAATATACAAAATTCTGATCTCACGTACCAACCGACACAAGAACAGCTTCTTCCCTGCTGCCATCGGACTTTTGAATGGACTTAACTTGCATCAAGTTGATCTTTCTAGGCACCCGAGCTATGACTGTAACACTACATTCTGCACTCTTACGTTTCCTTAGAACATAGAACATAGAAAAGCGACAGCACAAACAGGCCCTTCGGCCCACAAGTTGCGCCGAACAATTTCCTTACCTTCTAGGCTCATCTATAACCCTCTATCTTACTAACCTCCATGAACCTATCCAAAAGTCTCTTGAAAGACTCAATCGAATCCGCTTCCACCATCACTACCGGCAGCCGATTCCACGCACCCACCACCCTTTGAGTGAAAAACTTACCCCTAACATCTCCTCTGTACCGACTCCCCAGCACCCTAAACCTGTGGACTCTCGTGACAACCATTTCAGCCCTGGGTAAAAGCCTCTGAGAATCCACTCTATCAATACCTCTCAACATCTTATACACCTCTAAGTGGTCACCTCTCATCCTTCGCCTCTCCAAGGAGAATAGACCTAGCTCTCTCAACCTATCCTCATCAGGCATACCACTTAATCCCAGCAACATCCTCGTAAATCTCCTCTGCACCCGTTCTATGGCTTCCACATCCTTTCTGTAATGAGGCGACCAGAACTGGGCACAGTACTCCAGGTCGGGTCTGACCAAGGTCCGATACAGCTGCAGCATTATCTCCCGATTTCTAAACTCAAAGAACAAAGAACAGTACAGCACAGGAAACAGGCCCTTCGGCCCTCCAAGCCTGTGCCGCTCCTTGGTCCAACTAGACCAATCGTTTGTATCCCTCCATTCCCAGGCTGCTCATGTGACTATCCAGGTAAGTCTTAAACGATGTCAGCGTGCCTGCCTCCACCACCCTACTTGGCAGCGCATTCCAGGCCCCCACCACCCTCTGTGTAAAAAACATCCCTCTGATATCTGAGTTATACTTCGCCCCTCTCAGCTTGAGCCCGTGACCGCTCGTGATCGTCACTTCCGACCTGGAAAAAGGCTTCCCACCGTTCACCCTATCTATACCCTTCATAATCTTGTACACCTCTATTAGATCTCCCTTCATTCTCCGTCTTTCCAGGGAGAACAACCCAAGTTAACCCAATCTCCCCTCATAGCTAAGACCCTCCATACCAGGCAACACCCTGGTAAACCTTCTCTGCACTCTCTCCAATTCCTCCACGTCCTTCTGGTAGTGCGGCGACCAGAACTGGACGCAGTACTCCAAATGTGGCCTAACCAGCGTTCTATACAGCTGCATCATCAGACTCCAGCTTTTATATTCTATACCCCGTCCTATAAAGGCAAGCATACCATATGCCTTCTTCACCACCTTCTCCACCTGTGTTGCCACCTTCAAGGATTTGTGGACTTGCACACCTAGGTCCCTCTGTGTTTCTATACTCCTGATGACTCTGCCATTTATTTTATAACTCCTCCCTACATTATTTCTTCCAAAATGCATCACTTCGCATTTATCCGGATTAAACTCCATCTGCCACTTCTCCGCCCAATTTTCCAGCCTATCTATATCCTGCTGTATTGCCCGACAATGCTCTTCGCTATCCGCAAGTCCAGCCATCTTTGTGTCATCCGCAAACTTGCTTATTACACCAGTTACATCTTCTTCTAAATCATTTATATATATCACAAATAGCAGAGGCCCCAGTACAGAGCCCTGCGGAACACCACTGGTCACAGACCTCCAGCCGGAAAAAGACCCTTCGGCCACTACCCTCTGTCTCCTATGGCAAAGCCAGTTCTCCACCCATCTAGCCACTTCTCCTTGTATCCCATGAGCCTTAACCTTCTTAACCAACCTGCCATGTGGGACTTTGTCAAATGCCTTACTGAAATCCATATAGACGACATCCACGGCCCTTCCTTCATGAACCGTTTTTGTCACTTCCTCAAAAAACTCCACCAAATTTGTAAGGCACGACCTCCCTCTTACAAAACCATGCTGTCTATCACTAATGAGATTGTTCCGTTCTAAATGCACATACATCCTGTCTCTAAGAATCCTCTCTCACAACTTCCCGACCACGGACGTCAAGCTCACCGGCTTATAATTTCCTGGGTTATCCCTGCTACCCTTCTTAAACAACGGGACCACATTCGCTATCCTCCAATCCTCAGGGACCTCACCCGTGTCCAAAGAAGCGACAAAGATTTCCGTCAGAGGACCAGCAATTTCATCTCTCGTCTCCCTGAGCAGTCAACTGATGAAGGCCAGTATTCCATACGCCTTCTTAACCACAGCCTTTACCTGCGAAGCGGCTTTGAGCGTCCTATGAACCCGGACGCCAAGATCCCTCTGTTCTTCCACACTGCCAAGCGTCTTACCCTCAATATTATATTCTTCCATCCTATTCGACCTGCCAAAATGAACCATCGCACACTTCTCTGGGTTGAAGTCCATCTGCCACTTCTCCACCCACTCTTGCATCTTATCTATGTCTCATTGCAACTGCTGACATCCCTCTACACTATCCACAACACCTCCAAATTTTGTGTCATCAGCAAACTTGCCAACCCATCCTTCCACTTCCTCATCCAGGTCATTTCTAAAAATCACAAAGAGCAAGGGTCCCAGAACAGATCCCTGGGGCACCCCACTGATGAGCGACCTCCACTCTGAAAAAGACCCAACTACAACCACTCTTTGCCTTCTGTGGGCAAGCCAGTTCTGAATCCACAAAGCAATGTCCAATTCTATCCCATGCCCCTTCTCTTTCTCCATAACTCTTGCATGGGGCACCTTATCAAACGCCTTACTGAAATCCACATAAACCACATCTACCGCTCTTCCCCGTCTAAGAGTCGAGTCACATCTTCAAAAAACTCAATCGGACTCGTAAGGCATGATCTGCCTCGGACAAAGCCGTGCTGGCTACTTCTGATCATACTATTCCTTTCCAAATGTTCATAAATCCTACCTCTCAGGATCTTCTCCATCAACTTACCTACCACTGAGGTTAGACTCACCGGTCTATAATTTCCTGGGCTATCTCTTTTCCCTTTCTTGAATAACGGAACCACATCCGCCATCCTCCAATCCTCCGGAACGTCTCCTGTCTCCATTGACGACGCAAAGAGAATCGCCAGAGGATCAGCAATCTCTTCCCTCGCCTCCCACAGTCACCTGGGGTACCTCCCATCCGGTCCCGGCGATTTATCTAACTTGGTGCTTTTCAACAGCTCCAACACATCCTCTTTCCTAATGCCCACATGCTCAATCTTCTCAGTCCACTGCAAGTCTGCACTGCAACGACCAAGATCCTTTTCCACTGTGAATACTGAAGCAAAGTATTGATTGAGTACCTCTGCTATTTCAACCGGTTCAATACAGAGTCCGTATCCTTCCATTCCCATCCTATCCATGTACTTGTCTAGTTGCCCCTTAAATGCCGCTATTGTACCTGCTCCCACCCCCTCCCCGGGCAGCGCGTTCCAGACATTCACCACCCTCTGTGTAAAAACCTGCATCGCACATCTCCTCTAAACTTTCCCCCACACACCTTAAACCTGTGTCATATGATGACAAGTACCCGGCGGGATTTAAAATAAAGATAGTAGATGTGTGTCAGACAGTGTTTGAGACAGTTTGTGTAACACTTTTGCTGTGTTGTCCTTAATCGATGTTGTAATGTGGAGGTTACAAGGACTAAGCAGCGAGAGTGAGGTGAGTGGTGCATTGGTTTGTCGGTGGATATTAAGAATGAAGTCGGTGATGCACCTGGTGGGTAATGACACTGGGACTGAGGTCAGGCATCTCCCTGGATATATATTGATAATAAAATGAATTTAGTGATGTAATTGTGTAGGTAGTGATAAGAAGATTGGTGTTGAGGTTCGGGGGGTTGGGAGTGAGGGGTTGTGTGGAATGAGCGATTGCATACAGAATGCACCTCACTCTACACTGTGTTTATACATCTCTCTCAGGTCAGATACAGCACCAATTAGACACAGGATTCTACCCCTGCACTCATCCATCAAACATTCACTTGGAAGGACAGTCGTGGGGGTGGGCGAAGGGGGGGAGGGGGCGGACAAGCGTACGTCCCTGCAGGAGATCATTCAGCCCCTCGAGACTGGTCATCCAGTCCATAAGATCATGGCTCATTTGATGTGTCTCTCATCTCGTAACCCTGAACATATTTACCCTTCAGCTTGCCATTTCCCCTTGAAATTCTGGATTGAATCTGCTTCCGGCTGATGATCAGACTCTACATTTCAGATACTAGCGATCCACTCCTTTACAAATGTGTCCATTGTCCCCATGTCCCTTCACACTGCATCATTTCCTCGAGCGGGAGGTGTGTAGGGGTTGGAGTGTGACAGGGGGGTGTCAAGGTGGAGTCGTTATGTGAAGGGAAAGAAGGATGTTGACATGAGAGGGAAAGGGGGGTGTGGGGGAGAGGGAAAGGGGGGTGTGGGGGGGAGAGGGAAAGGGGGTGTGGGGGTGAGAGGGAAAGGGGGGTGTGGGGGGGAGAGGGAAAGGGCGGTGTGGGGGAGAGGGAAAGGGGGGTGTGGGGGGGAGAGGGAAAGGGGGTGTGGGGGGGGAGGGAAAGGGGGGTGTGGGGGGAAAGGGAAAGGGGGGTGTGGGGGGGAGAGGGAAAGGGGGATGTGGGTGGAGAGGGAAAGGGGGGTGAGGGGGTGAGAGGGAAAGGGGGTGTGGGGGGATAGGGAAAGGAGGGTGTGGGGGTGAGAGGGAAAGGGGGGTGTGGGGGGAGAGGGAAAGGGGGGTGTGGGGGGGAGAGGGAAAGGGGGGTGTGGGGGGAGGGAAAGGGGGTGTGGGGGGGAAAGGGAAAGGGGGGTGTGGGGGGAGAGGGAAAGGGGGATGTGGGTGGAGAGGGAAAGGGGGGTGAGGGGGTGAGAGGGAAAGGGGGGTGTGGGGGGAGAGGGAAAGGGGGGTGTGGGGGGAAAGGAAAAGGGGGGTGTGGGGGGAGAGGGAAATGGGGTGTGGGGAGAGAGGGAAAGGGGGTGTGGGGGGGAAAGGGAAAGGGGGGGTGTGGGGGGAGAGGGAAAGGGGGTGGGGGGACGAGGGAAAGGGGGATGTGGGGGGAAAGAGAAAGGGGGGTGTGGTGGGGAGAGGAAAGGGGGTGTGGGGAGAGAGGGAAAGGGGGTGTGGGGGGAGAGGGAAAGGGGGCTGTGGGGGGAGAGGGAAAGGGGGTGGGGGGGACGAGGGAAACGGGGGGTGTAGGGGAGAGGGAAAGGGGTGTGCGGGGGGAGAGGGAAAGGGGGGTGTGGGGGGAGAGTGAAAGGGGTGTGTGGGGTGAGAGGGAAAGGGGGGGTGGGGGGGAAGAGGGAAAGGGGGTGTGGGGGAAGAGGGAAGGGGGGTGGGGGGAAGAGGGAAAGGGGGGTGTGGGGAGAGAGGGAAAGGGTGGTGTGGGGGGGAGAGAGAAAGGGGGGGTGGGGGAAGAGGGAAAGGGGGGTGTGGGGAGGAGAGGGAAAGGGGGGGGGGTTGGGGGGGAAGAGGGAGAGGCGGGTGTGGGGGGAGATGGAAAGGGGGGGTGGGGTGAAGAGGGAAAGGGGGGTGTGGGGGGAGAGGGAAAGGGGGGTGTCGGGGTGAGAGGGAAAGGGGGGTGTGGGGGGGGGGAAAGGGGGTGTGGGGGGAGAGGGAAAAGGGGGTGTGGGGGGGAGAGGGAAAGGGGGCGTGGGGGTGAGAGGGAATGGGGGCGTGGGGGAGAGGGAAAGGGGGAGTGTGGGGGGAGGGAAAGGGGGGTGTGGGGGGGAGGGAAAGTGGTGTGTGGGGGGTGGAGAGGGAATGGGGGGTGTGGGGGGGGGAGCGGGAAAGGGGGGGTGTGGGGGAGAGGGAAAGGGGGGTGTGGGGAGAGAGAGAAAGGGCGTGTGGGGGGAGAGGGAAAGGGGGTGTGGGGTAGATAGAAAGGGAGGTGTGGGGGAGTGGGAAAGGGGGGCGTGGGGAGAGGGAAAGGGAGGTGTGGGGGAGAGGGAAAGGGGGGTGTGGGGGGAGTGGGAAAGGGGGTGTGGGGGTGAGAGGGAAAGGGGGGTGTCGGAGGGAGAGGGAAAGGAGGTGTGGGGGGAGAGGGAAAGGGGGGTGTGGGGGGGGAGAGAGAAAGGGGTTGTGGGGGGAGAGGGAAAGGGGGGTGTGGGGGAGAGGGAAAGGAGGTGTGGGGGGAGAGGGAAAGGGGGGTGTGGGGGGAGAGGGAAAGGGAGGTGTGGGGGAGAGGGAAAGGGGGTGTGGGGGGAAAGGGAAGGGGTGGTGTGGGGGGAAGGGGAAAGGGGGTGTGGGGGGGAAGAGGGAAAGGGGGGCGTATTGGGAGAGGGAAAGGGGGGTGGGGGGGAAGAGGGAAAGGGGGGTGTGGGGGGAGAGGGAAAGGAGGGTGCGGGGTAGAGGGAAAGGGGGTTGAGGGGAGGAGAGGAAAGGGGGCTGTGGGGACGAGAGGGAAAGGGGGTGTTGGGGGGGGGGGGGGGGGAAGAGGGAAAGGGTGGTGTGGGGAGAGGGGAAAGGTGGGTGTGGGGGGGTGGGGGGAGAAGGGGGTGGGGGAAGAGGGAAGGGGGGTGTGGGGGGAGAGGGAAGGGGGGGTGGGGAAAGGGGGTGGGGGGGAAGAGGGAAAGGGTGGGTGTGGGGGAGAGGAAAGGGGGTGTGTGGGGTGGGGGGCGGGACGGAGGGTGTGGGCCGGAGAGGGAAAGGGTGGGTGGGGGGAAAGGGAAAGGGGGGTGTGCGGGGGGAGAGGGAAGGAGGGTGTGGGGGGGAGAGGGAAAGGCGGGGAGTGGTGGGGAGAGGGAAAGGGGGGTGTGGGGGGGAGAGGGAAAGGAGGGTGTGGGGGGTAGAGGAAAAGGGGGGTGTGGGGGAGAGGGAAAGGGGCGTGTAGGGCGGAGGGAAAGGGGGTGTGGGGGGGAGAGAGAAAGGGGTTGTGGGGGAGAGGAAAGGGGGTGTGGGGGAGAGGGAAGGGTGGTGTAGGGGAGAGGGAAAGGGAGGTGTGGGGGAGAGGGAAATGGGGGTGTGGGGGGGAAAGGGGAAAGGGGGGTGTGGGGGGAGAGGAAAGGGTGGGGGGAGGGAGGGGGTGTGGAGAGGGGAAAGGGGGTGTGGGGGGGAAGGGAAAGGGGGGTTGTGGGGGAGAGGGGAAGGGGGGTGTGGGGAGTGAGGGAAAGGGGCGTTTGGGGGGAAGGGAAAAGGGGTGTGGGGGGAGAGGGAAAGGGGGGTGTGGGGGGGAAGGGGGGGCGAGGGGGAGGGGAAAGGAGGGTGCGGGGGGAGAGGGAAAGGGGGGGAGGGGGAGAGGAAAGGGGGCTGTGGGGGGAGAGGAAAGGGGTGTGTGGGGGAGGAGGAAAAGGGGGGTGGGGGGGAAGAGGGAAAGGGTGGTGTGGGGAGAGAGGGAAAGGGGGTGGGGGGGACGAGGGAAAGGGGGGGTGTAGGGGAGAGGGAAAGGGGTGTGCGGGGGGAGAGGGAAAGGGGGGTGTGGGGGGAGAGGGAAAGGGGGGTGTGGGGGAAGAGGGAAAGGGGGGGTGGGGGGAAGCGGGAAAGGGGGGTGTGGGGAGAGAGGGAATGGGGTGGTGTGGGGGGGAGAGAGAAAGGGGGGTGTGGGGGGAGAGGGAAAGGGGGGTGTCGGGGTGAGAGGGAAAGGGGGGTGTGGGGGGGGGGGGAAAGGGGGTGTGGGGGAGAGGGAAAAGGGGGGTGTGGGGGAGAGGGAAAGGGGGGGCTGGGGGTGGGAAGGGAATGGGGGCGTGGGGGGAGAGGGGG